>NC_035438.2:87612251-87912251 GCF_002127325.2 Helianthus annuus
TTGAGCGTTAAAGTTTAAGTGGACAAACATATTGGCAATCGCATAGACCAGTTTGATTAGACCCATACTGAAAAGTGTTCCTTAGTCTGCCTGAGAACGAATTTTGATCCCATTGCAATTGTAATTGTATATTATGGTAGTTGATTATATTTTGAGTTTTTATGTGTTATTAGTTCTTAAAATTAAAAATTAAAAAAAAATAGAAAAATTCAAAAATACAAAAATAGTGTCTTGCTTTTCCATAAAACCAAAAATCCAAAAATAGAGTGATTATTTGTTTTTTTTTCTTAAAATTAAAAAATTATAACCGTTCTTGAAGATTAGACTGATCATCAAAAGTTGAAAGAATTTAAATTGTTAAATCCGAGTACAAGTACTTGGATGTACCTAGTGTTCATATGGTACTCTCCCTGTTGCATAAGAAATGTTTGCTTATGAGTTTGTGAGCATGTGCAGAACTTGATTTCAATCAAGAACAAGGGTTGATGAAGACTGAGATGCTGTTAGTTGCTGAAGAAGCCTAAAGCATCACAACAACAAGATGTACCTGAGTCAGAAGAACCGGATACGAGACGCCGTCTGACAATGAAAGTGCATTTGAAGAAGTACCGTGAACTTGCTTGAAAGACAAAGATTGAAGAAGAAAAGAGCTGCTGAGAATCCTCCTCTCACATATTTTTTGACAAGATTTTCAAGCAAAGCTGATCAAGATCCTGATATGAAGCTAACCACAAGAGCTTAAAGAAAGAGACCCAGTGCTGAGAGTTCAGAAGTCAAGAACTTCCACAACATCTGCAGCATTGCGACAACCATAGACTACGTTGAAGACGTTGCTGAATTCATGCTATGAAGACAATTTGATGGCATCAGCCTAGGGGGAGATTGTTAGGCCCTGAAGTGTGAGACTGACGCATCAAATTAACAAAACGGGTTATGGTTACGAACTGGGCCTTACCGGGTTAGTTTATATTATGTTTTGGACCTTTATTGGTCACTTGGGCCAAGCTTTAGGTCATGTGGGCCAAGCAGGCCCAAGGGGTGCCCATATAGGGAATTGGGCTTGAGTTCGTATAAAAACAAGTTTCTAACTTGTTTTTAGAGTTGAACCTTTGGAGCCTCATTTACAGAATTTCCTATAGAGCTAGAGAGAGGCGATTGGAGTGGTGAACACTTGTACTAGACGGTTTTGCTTTTCAAGTAATAGAATCGTGTGCAAGTGTTGAAAGTGATTCGGTGTGTTTTTGTAACACCCCAACCCGGAAGGGCTGACGTGTCACAATAACGGTAACATAAACAAAAGTCATAATTCCATTTATTTATTTGATAAGGATACAACCACACAACTATTAAAATTAAGATTAATATACAAGCGGAGACATTCATCTTAATTAACTAACATCTTCAGATTTATTCCTAGGCTTTATTCTTCTCTCTTTTCCCCTCCCAAAGTAACCTGTGGACCTGTATATCCAAAAAGTTTACGAAATGAGCCGAATGCTCAGTACGGAATTTTAGGCTCAAATAACAAATAATGCTTTATATGAAATCTTATCCGGATGGAACTTTATGCGAAAATGATACGATGCAAGAACATAATTTCATAATCATATCTTACGGATGTACCCATGAGCAAACTTAAAACGCGACAATACACAGGTAGCTACTCCTGCATAGTTATCACATGAGATGGCGAATTGGCATACCCGTTATCCACCTCCTTATACTTAAATCCTAGGATCGATCCATACGCCTCCTAATAGCCTTATGTACCACACTTGTACTTAAGAGACGCCGTGAACTGATCTCTCCGTCACGGATGGAGCACATGATGTTGATGCCACAACAACATGCTCGTGGGACACTCCACGAGAAGTGATACTCAGTGTATCAGAATACAAAGGGTCTTATTCACATAACTTATAAAACTTATTTTCATAACAAAACGGAACATATATTGGAACATGCGATAATGAGTAAAACAACATAATACTATCGCATGACATGAAAGCTAAATCAAATGATTAGGATAGGAATCGAACGGACTGTCAAATGAATCGATAGTCAAAGACGTGAGGAGTTTTTAACAGATATAGTAATTTAGTGGTTTTATAACAATTTGAATATGAAGCAATAAAGAGTGGGGTAAGGATCCGTACCTTAATAACTTCAAAGTGAAGCTACCTTGTGCTAATATTTTAGATTTATATGGGCAGAGTTTCGACTACTGATTAATCTTTTCACCTAATTTAAATAACATGCACACAAACTAGGTTAGTAACTTAATACAGCATTTACGTCAATTCACGAGATCAAACCCTCTCAACTATTATCAAGTGCAATACTTAATAATTCAATCGGATTCACAATGAATAACAGAGCATAGTCCGAATTCGAACAGCACTCAAATATTCAAGTTGAAATCACGACGAATAATCAAAGTAGAAGCTCAATTTGAGCAGCACTCAGACAATCGTTGGATAGTTATAATCGATCGGACATTGAATCGTAATACCGATCGAGTTATTACCCTGATTGCGGCAGTGTTTCGAGGTGTGTGTGTTTGGGTAGTGGAAGAAGTATAACTCGACGTCAATTGAGAATTTGAGGTTCGTTTTTGTGCACAGAAGCAAGTGCCAATGTTCTGCTATTTATACTCGATTTTGCTCCTGCTTACGGACCGTAAGCCTAAGCCCTTACGGTCCGTAAGGGACACCTATACTTCTTTGGCTTGCCCTGCACGGGACTAGCTTTGATTGGTCGGAAGTTTGGTCCAATTATATTTAGACAATGTTTTAAGTAGATAATCGTCAACTAGGGTTTACCCCCTTTGAGTTTTAGGGGTCCTGATCCTGATTCTGATTGCTCTGAAACTTTCAGGGTTTGTGTAGAATTACTTGGGTGTCTTAATTAGGGTTTTCTAGTGGTCTATTATTCTTTTTATTTCTAGAATAATGATTTTAAATTTATGGGCATTACAACTATTATCCCCTTAAAAGAAATTTCGTCCTCGAAATTTTTTCAAATAAGAATATAACCTATCGCATAAGTAACAGAAACGAAATTTTCATAGCAGATTTATTAACTTATATGACCAGAATCTCCTAACCACACATGTGTATTTGAAATTCATAACTAATGTCATGACTATACTTGTCAATTACCTTATATATGTGTCTTAATGATCCTTCTATAACGTATCTTAAAAAAATATCTTACCGTACGAAAAGTCAATAGAGGTTTATAGATACTTAGAGTGACTATTAGTACTGATATTTCCTACATAGATATGCTTAGTCATAGCGAAAATATATTTACTTAAGGTAAAGCATAAATGACTGTAAACAGAAACAAATGAACATATATCAAAGAGCAAGATTTACCGTTACTTGACTAAAATTCTATTGCGAGAATAGATTAGGGTATAGAGAACGAATTGATTCTTCAGACTCCCATGTTGCTTCGTGTTCAGAGTGATTTTTCCAAAGGATTTTAACAAACGGAATTACTTTCCTACGCAAAACCCTTTCTTGTCGATCTAAGATGGCTTCTAGTTCCTCTTCATAGGACAAATCTTCGTGAATTGTAAGTAACGGATAACTACTGACATGGAGTGGATGATAATTATATCCTCTTAAAGAGGATACATGAAAAACTTTATGAACGTGAGAGAGTTGAGGCGGTAAAGCCAGTCGATATGACACTTCTCCAATTCTTTCAAGGATTTCAAACGGACCGATGAAACGGGGACTAAGTTTCCCTTTAATTCCAAATCTACGAACACCACGCCAAGGTGATACCTTTAAGAATACGTGGTCACCAATTTTAAATTCGAGGGGTCGCCTATCTTGATCTGCATAGCTCTTTTGTCTACTCTGAGCTTCTTTCAGTTTTTCTCGGGCCATATTGACTTTTTCATTTGTAATCTGAACTAATTCTGGCCCTTTAATAATCTTTTCTCCGACTTCATCCCAGCATAATGGTGCGCGACATTTTCGACCGTACAAAAGTTCAAAAGGTGCCATGCCAATACTTGCTTGCCAACTATTGTTGTAAGCAAACTCAACAAGACATAGATATTCATCCCAGTTTCCCGACCATTCAAGTGCGCATGCTCGGAGCATGTCTTCCAAGGTCTGAATCGTGCGTTCTGACTGCCCATCTGTTTGTGGATGGAAAGCCGTACTAAACTTTAGTCGTGTCCCCCAGGCTGCCTGAAAACCTTTCCAAAATCGTTAGGTGAAACGTGGGTCTCTATCGGAAACAATGGAAGATGGTGTGCCATGGAGTCGAATAATTTCTTGAAGAAATATTTCGGATAACTTATTAACCGAAAATCCTTGCTGAATTGGTAGAAAATGTGTTGACTTTGATAATCTATCGACAACAACCCATACAACATCATTCTTCTTGAATGTCTTAGGTAAACCAGTAACAAAATCCATTGTGATCTCATCCCACTTCCATATGGGAATATCCAATGGCTGCAACAGACCGCTTGCTCGTTTGTGTTCAATTTTCACTTGTTGGCAAGTGAGGCATTTACTTACGTATCGAGCAACGTCTTCCTTCATGCCATTCCACCAGAAGTTCTGTCTTAAATCTCTATACATCTTGGTAGATCCTGGGTGAATCGAAAATGGTGAGCTGTGAGCTTCGGCTAACAATGACTCACGAAGGGTAGAGTCATCGGGTACACAAAGTCTTTTGCCGCACCAAATCACCCCCTGATGGTCTATACTAAATTCAGATTGCTTACCCACCTCGAGATTTTGCACAATTGCCCAAAGTTCTCCATCTTACTTTTGTGCATCTTTGATCCGGGATATGAGGTTGGGTTCAATCTGCATTCTAGCTAGATATCCATCAGATTTACTAACCTGAAGCCAAATGTCCATCCTTTCGAGATCCCTCCCAATATGAGGTTGAATTTGTAGGCAAGATATAGTCCCGGAATTCTTTCGGCTTAATGCGTCAGCTACAACATTGGCTTTGCCTGGATGGTATTGAATATTTGCGTCATAATCTTTTAAAAGTTCTAACCACCTTCTTTGCCTCATATTTAGCTCTTTCTGCGTAAATATATACTTGAGGCTCTTGTGGTTGGTAAAGATGTCACAACTTTCACCATATAGATAATGTCGCCAAATCTTAAGTGCAAAGACGACTGCGGCTAGTTCTAAATCATGTGTAGGATAGTTAACTTCATAAGGCTTCAACTGACGGGAGGCATAAGCGATAACCTTCCCATGTTGCATTAGCACACAACCTAATCCTTTCTTTGAGGCATCACTGTAGACTTGGTAACCTCCTGATCCAGAAGGGAGAGCGAGTATCGGAGAGGATACGAGTCGTTTCGTTAATTCTTCAAAGCTTTTCTCTTGTTCCTCATTCCATGAGTACTTCACCCCTTTCCTTAGGAGTTTTGTGAGTGGTAAAGCAATTACCGAGAATCTTTCAACAAATCTTCGGTAATAGCCAGCAAGACCCAAGAAACTTCGTATTTCGGTAACAGAAGTGGGTCTTGGCCATTTTGTAATAGCTTCAACCTTTGTTGGGTCTACCATAATTCCCTCTGCTGATATGACATGACCTAGGAATGACACTTGGCTAAGCCAAAAGTCACATTTGGAAAACTTCGCGTACAACTTCTCATGCCGCAAGGTTCCAAGTACTACATGTAGATGTGCTTCATGCTCTTCGCGACTCTTAGAATACACCAGAATGTCATCGATAAAGACAATAACGAATTTGTCTAGGAATTGGTGAAATACGCGATTCATCAAATCCATGAAGACTGCGGGTGCATTAGTTAGCCCAAAGGGCATAACCAAAAATTCGTAATGACCATATCGAGTACGAAAAGCGGTCTTGGGAACATCATCATTCTTGACCTTTAGCTGATGGTACCCAGACCTCAGGTCGATTTTTGAGAAGAACTGAGCCCCCTGAAGTTGATCAAAGAGGTCATCAATGCGAGGCAGAGGATACTGATTACGAATAGTAATCTTGTTCAACTCTCGGTAGTCAATACATAAACGCATACTACCGTCTTTCTTCTTCACAAATAAGACCGGAGCACCCCAAGGTGAAACATTGGGTCTTATGAATCCTAGATCTAACAATTCTTGCAATTGTTCCTTCAACTCCTTCAGTTCCATCGGGGCCATACGATATGGAGCTTTAGAAATAGGTTCGGCACCAGGGATCAAATCGATGGTGAATTCTAACTGACGGTCGGGTGGTAATCCCGGGAGTTCATCCGGAAATACATCAGGATATTCACGAACAACGGAGTGGCTATTGATACTCTTAATACTAGCAGAAGTATCCTTAATCGATGCTAGGAATCCAGCACAGCCGTTTGATATGGATTTTCGAGCCTTAAGCGTAGAGATAATTTTAAGAGATTTATGAGCTTGAGTTCCCTGATATATAATATCAGGATGATGAAGATCACCGAAAATAACACGGAGAGAATGACAATCTATAGTTACGTGATGTCGAGATAACCAATCTATTCCTAGAATAACATCAAAGTCACACATATGTATAGGAAATAGGTCTGCCTTACACACAATAGATTCAATACAGATCGGACAATCTTTATATACGTAAGTGATTACGGATGAAGTTTCCATGGGAGTGGAAATGGTTAAAGTATGATTTAAGAGAGTTGGTCTTATCGGAAGATACTTAGTAAACGAGTGGGATACTAAAGAATGGGTCGCTCCTGTATCGAATAACACATATATACTACGTTTACCAATCTGAAGGGTTCCAGATACAGTACCTGGAACATTAGCAGCGTCAGTAGCAGAAAGTGCGAAAACTCTTCCTCCAACATTGGGTTGATTATTCTTCTTAGTATCTTTCTTAGGACATTCCTTGATCATGTGTCCAGTTTGGTCACATCTAAAGCATGCTCCTGTACTTCGGTGACATACGCCCTGATGTCTCTTACCACAAGTATTACATAGAGGATATGTAATCTGATTCGGGTTTACTTGTTGATTCAGTGGTTGAGCTCTAATAGGTTCTGCATACAACTGAATCTGGTTTTGAGCATGCCTCGGGTTTTGAAGTCTAGGTTGCCATGGATGTGCTTGATTTCCAAAGTTTTGATTTCCTTGCACTTTACGATCTTGATGCTGTGGCGTAGTGGATGATTGACCGATTTCTTGCTTAAATTGGCCTTCCCTATTTCTCTTCTTATTATCCCCAGTTCGAGATAGGAATTCTTTCCTTTCGAATTCAAAAGTTTTGATTGCATAAGCAACTTCGGTGATATCCTTAAATTTCATGTACATGATCGATTTCCGAATTCGATCATTAACTGCCCACTTGCATTTTTCTGCCTGGACTTCTGCTGATCCTGCAACATCTCCTACAATACTAGCCAACCTTGAAAATCGAGTAATGAACTTAGAGGCTGGTTCATCACTCCCCTGTTTACTGCATACTCCCTGATATAAGCTTCTTTATCAGCGGTCGAAAAATACTTGTCGTAAAAGATATTACGAAAGTCGACCCATGAAAGATTAGCGTCAAAATCATCCCCTCCTTTGACTTACTTATATCCTTCCCACCAAGTTTGTGCATCATCTTCCAATTTGTAGGTGGCCAGTCTAACTTTGTATTGCTCCGGAACTCCAAGAACTCCGAAGATCTTTTCAACATGAGCTATCCAGTTTCTTGCTTCGACTGGATTAGTAGCGTGACTAAAGGATTTCGGCTTTTGTTTTTGGAATTTACTAATCCATATGTCTATACTATAAGTAATATTGTTAGTGGTATTCTCACGAATTTCACCACTAGAGGTTGGATTAGTGTTAGTGCGTTCTGGATGACGAGTTTGTTGAATAACGGCCTCAGCTGTTTGAGCAACAAGGTTTGGAAGCAACCCAGTAATAGCCTGGTTGATAGCATTAATTATGTTTGGATCAACTGGAGTCTCATTCGAAGAAGTGTTGTTACGTTCATGGTTAGTACGAGTATTCCTACGTGGCGGACGATGAGGAGGCATCTATAAGAATAGACATAGGAGTTAAACCAAATAAGAGATCAAGTTGAATCCTATCATAGATATCTACCCATTCCTCACAGGTCTTAATTACTATCTTCAAGTTTTCTACAGGAAAGAGCCTTTGCTCTGATACCATAGCTGTAACACCCCAACCCGGAAGGGCTGACGTGTCACAATAACGGTAACATAAACAAAAGTCATAATTCCATTTATTTATTTGATAAGGATACAACCACACAACTAACATCTTCAGATTTATTCCTAGGCTTTATTCTTCTCTCTTTTCCCCTCCCAAAGTAACCTGTGGACCTGTATATACAAAAAGTTTACGGAATGAGCCGAATGCTTAGTACGGAATTTTAGGCTCAAATAACAAATAATGCTTTATATGAAATCTTATCCGGATGGAACTTTATGCGAAAATGATACGATGCAAGAACATAATTTCATAATCATATCTTATGAATGTACCCATGACAAAACTTAAAACGTGACAATACACAGGTAGCTACTCCTGCATAGTTATCACATGAGATGGCGAATTGGCATACCCGTTATCCACCTCCTTATACTTAAATCCTAGGATCGATCCATACGCCTCCTAATAGCCTTATGTACCACACTTGTACTTAAGAGACGCCGTGAACTGATCTCTCCGTCACGGATGGAGCACATGATGTTGATGCCACAACAACATGCTCGTGGGACACTCCACGAGAAGCGATACTCAGGGTATCAGAATACAAAGGGTCTTATTCACATAACTTATAAAACTTATTTTCATAACAAAACGGAACATATATTGGAACATGCGATAATGAGTATAACAACATAATACTATCGCATGACATGAAAGCTAAACCAAATGATTAGGATAGGAATCGAACGGACTGTCAAATGAATCGATAGTCAAAGACGTGAGGAGTTTTTAACAGATATAGTAATTTAGTGGTTTTATAACAATTTGAATATAAAGCAATAAAGAGTGGGGTAAGGATCCGTACCTTAATAACTTCAAAGTGAAGCTACCTTGTGCTAATATTTTAGATTTATATGGGCAGAGTTTCGACTACTGATTAATCTTTTCACCTAATTTAAATAACATGCACACAAACTAGGTTAGTAACTTAATACAGCATTTACATCAATTCACGAGATCAAACCCTCTCAACTATTAACAAGTGCAATACTTAATAATTCAATCGGATTCACAACGAATAACAGAGCATAGCCTGAATTCAAACAGCACTCAAATATTCAAGTTGAAATCACGACGAATAATCAAAGTAGAAGCTCAATTTGAGCAGCACTCAGACAATCGTTGGATAGTTATAATCGATCGGACGTTGAATCGTAATAGCGATCAAGTTATTACCCTGATTGCGGCAGCGTTTCGAGGTGTGTGTGTGTTTGGGTAGTGGAAGAAGTATAACTCGACGTCAATTGAGAATTTGCGCGTCGTTTTTGTGCACAGAAGCAAGTGCCAATGTTCTACTATTTATACTCGATTTTGCTCCTGCTTACGGACCGTAAGCCTAAGCCCTTACGGTCCGTAAGGGACACCTATACTTCTTTGGCTTGCCCTGCACGGGACTAGCTTTGATTGGTCGGAAGTTTGGTCCAATTATATTTAGACAATGTTTAAGGTAGATAATCGTCAACTAGGGTTTACCCCCTTTGAGTTTTAGGGGTCCTGATCCTGATTCTGATTGCTCTGAAACTTTCAGGGTTTGTGCAGAATTACTTGGGTGTCTTAATTAGGGTTTTCTAGTGGTCTATTATTCTTTTTATTTCTAGAATAATGATTTTAAATTTATGGGCATTACAGTTTTTCGTATTCGGTTCGTATTTTCATATTTTTCGATTTATTCTTGAATCACATCAAGTTTGGATTCCTCACAAACTTGGTGTTGTTTGATATCATTGAAAGATCCGGTTAAACGGGACTTACAACCTTGTATGATTATGTTGCCTAACGAATCTGATGAATTTCTTTACATGACTATTAGTGATGACTAATTTGTAATGATTGTAATCTCTAGTGGTTTGGGGGATCATTAGAAAATATATATATATGCTAGATGAGATGATTAGGGTTTGATATACTGATGATAATCTATCGAACTAGATCTGGAATAAATTGTGATCCTATTTGTTGTGTTCACTGCTCGAGTTTTGATACTGATATACCATAATCATCACTTGTTGTTCGATGTTAAACAAATATACGATATAATTTTGTGGGTAGCCTTGTGTGTATCAATGATTATTTTGCATGCTGATGATCGGCGGTAGGGTTTCTGGGTAAACCATCAGTTACGTAACGTAACTGACATTTTAGACGAAACGCTATTCACGACGAAACTGACATGACGAAACAAATGCGTTTCGCCGAAACCAGATATAGCGAAACGAACACGATGAAACAAGTGTGTTTCGCCAAGGGATATCACGACGAAACAAAGGGTGTTTCGTCGAAGGGAATTCACGACAAAACCGGGGTGTTTCGTCGAGCGGGTAAACGGCACAGTAACTTAATTTCTTTCTGTTAAGGGTTAACCAGGTTATCTAATTGCTGTTAAATGTTAAGCATGACTTGTATGAGTTTGAATACGTGCTTTGTGCTACTTGGTGATCATTGATTCAATATCCACCGTGATGATACCTATACGTGAACTTTGTGAATATAAACTGATTATGTACACGTACATACTATAGGCCTTGATTGATTTACTGTGAGCACATACTTTAGCATACCGAGCAAACCAAGGTGAGTTCACACTCTTTCCAAGGCATGGGATTCCCAAGGGTTGGGAATGGGTAAATGAACTAAACGGTAATTACGACCATCCTCCGTGGGTAGGATGCGAAGTATACACACTAGACCAAACCTCTATCATGAAATCCCTCATTTATATCGACTTAATTGCCGAGGCCTATGGCGAGCGGGTCATTAGTTAATAGCGCTATTAGGTTTAACAAACCTCACACCGTGTCGTCCGAACGGGCGTGTACTAATGGACTATGGGCAAAGGGTCAATGCTGATAGACATTGACTTAGGGCACCTCTTACATTTTCGTAGCAGTCGATACACACGGTCTAGTAACACATGGGAAGCCCCCACTAATCTTCGCACACATGTCTGGGAGACCGCGATACGAACTAATACGATACATGGTTTACAAAACGAACATATGATTTACGAAACGAATACCATAACTAAACAACCAACTGTGAACTCGCTCAACTTTGTTGTTGACTCGTTGTTACATGCCTTGCAGGTCGTTAGGTACTCATGGAGCTTGCACAGGGAGGCGCGATCGTTGTAGGACATGGCAGTGTGTGCCATGCTAAAAACATTACTTTATTTCGTACCTAATACTTACATTGGGTTTTAAAATCACGCTTCCGCCAAACACTTAACTATGTTTTTGATTTGAACCACCTTTCATATTGTGTGGTTGAATTTTACTTATTACTTGTTATGTTCAATATGATTGGTGGCTTGATCCTGGTCAGTCACGCCTCCGTGCGGTGATACCCCGCGAGTAGATTTTGGGGGTGTGACAGATTGGTATCAGAGCCATTGGTTATAGTGAACTTGGTTTTAATAAGGGGAAAAGATTTTATTAAAATCAGACTATAACATGTACAGTGCTCAACGATCCACAACGACGCTTCGCTCCACGTGCAAGACTCAACACTATAGGTGATACTATTCATGTTTACATTACCTACTTGTTAGATACATACTACATTGCTCATGGTATGCTTAGACAACGTAGCAACTACTATTTGAAAACCTTGTTTGCTCACACTCTTCTGTCATTCCACACTTGCGTATAGATACGACGCACTTCTCACTTGTGTTCTCTTACTTGTGAAGATCATGAGTGGACGCGTTAATATGACACAAGCCCAGCTGACGGATCTGATTAACCAACAAGTTGATGCGGCACTTGCAGCCTCACAAGCAGGAGGTATACCCTGCAGTCGTAACTCACTCTAGGATCTTTAGATCCTACACTCCTAAACCAATTCTTGTGTTTAACCTTATCCTGTTCTTATACACAACAGGTTAACACGCTCAGCCACCTGTATGCACCTTCAAGACTTTCATGGACTGTTGTCCTAGCACATTCAGTGGCACTGAACGAGCCGTTGGACTCCTCCATTGGTTTGAGAAGCTCGAGTCCGTCTTTGAGATGTGTGAATGCCCTGAGGCTCGCAGGGTGAAGTATGCCACTGGTACTCTCAAAGGCATTGCGCTGACTTGGTGGAATGCACAAGTACAGATGCTGGGGTTGGCGGCTGCTAATGCCACCCCATGGAGCTTGCACAGGGAGGCACGATCGTTGTAAGACATGGCAGTGTGTGCCATGCTAAAAACATTACTTTATTTCGTACCTAATACTTACATTGGGTTTTAAAATTACGCTTCCGCCAAACACTTAACTATGTTTTTGATTTGAACCACCTTTCATATTGTGTGGTTGAATTTTACTTATTACTTGTTATGTTCAATATGATTGGTGGCTCGATCCTGGTCAGTCACGCTTCCATGCGGTGATACCCCGCGAGTGGATTTTGGGGGTGTGACAACAATATTCAACATACGCTCTATCTAGCCTATTCGCACAGGAACGGACATACAAAATGCACTAACAAACTCTCTAAACTCAGGTTATGTTAATTATAAAAATAAACGAAAAAACAAGGGGAGGGGTCGGGTATCGACCCGTGACTTCTTGGCAATTTGAACGGTACAACGACGCCAAGTAACCACTGCACTGCTTTGTTTCATGTGTTAGTATTCATTTGGTTTATCTTTTCAAACAAAAACATGTTGTTACCATCTTCTTTAAATCAGTACCCAACCCAAAACCCTAACCCTCTTATCATCAAATTCAAAATGCATAAAGAATGGTTTACAGGAATCAATTTAGGGGTTTTGATGTATGATGGAAAACGAGTAGAATGATATAACGTATACCTTCCGACTGTGTGTAGATGATGGAATAGGAGAACTACGGCGAAGGTCCGAATTTTGGCGATGGTGAAGCTTGATGTAAAAGACGAAACAAAGAAGTTGAATAGGTGTAAAGGTCCAAAGGGTTGGTTAGTTATGTATATAAAAAAATTTCGATAAATAACAAGGTTTTAGATGAGATTTGATTCGGTTTAAACCTTATTCTAAAATTAACAATTCTGGACGATTATAGGAGGATTTGGATTGATTATGAGCGTGAAAGGTGCGCTTTGGCGTCTAGGTTCATAACTTTTAATATGTTAACACGATTTGATCAGTTGAATGGAGATCTGTAAAGATATAGTGATTTTTGGGTTGATGTTCACGGCTGTTCTTGGGCGGCAAGCTAATATTTAAAACACAAATCGTGTTTTAAGTTAAAAGAAGAGCTGATAGTGGTGTATAAACAATTAAGGCAAGTGGTGGAGTGGTTGTGTTTGTTCGCGTGTGATACAGGAACCGGTATAGACCCGGGTTCGATTCCCGTGGTCTGCACTGTGGCACCCGAGGTAATCCACATCCATCCCGATCCTCGTCACTTCACTTTCATGAGATTGTTTATCAAATTTCGGGACGAAATTTCTTTCAAGTTGGGGATGATGTGACAACCCATACTCTCAACCCTAATCGTCGCGAGAAGGACATTTTATTATTATTATTATTATTATTATTATTATTATTATTATTTAAATAATAATAACCACGTCGAGAGAAACGTGTCGTTAAACGACTAACCCGAGCCAAGCATATATAACTTAAGGAAAACACGAGACCGTTATACTAACCGTTTTAATAAAATACGACCATAACGGGTTCATACCCATGGCCCAAGCCCAACCTTACTCAATCACATCTTAAAAACCCTACACTATAAATATATCCCTAAACCCTCACACCCTCATTTTTATTAAAATAAAACCCCAGGACCACACATCAGCCACGCACTCTTCTTCCCTTCCCTCTCTCCCTCGGCCAGACTCTCTGGTGACCGGAGAATGGGTTCCGGCGCCCATTCTGACCAGCAAGTTGCACCCCTTGCTTCTCACCATCCATAAAACCCTATTTCCCCTTCCTGTATCATACACACACACACACGTATTCCCTGAACAAGAGGAGAAAGATTTAGAGACAGGAGTGGAGACGAGGAGAGAGCGAGTAACAGAGGAGAAAATGGTGGCGCCGTCAGTATCGGTGATCGGAGGAGCGGTGACTGACGGCTGAGATACCTGGGTTTCGCGTCACACTCGAGTTACGAGACTCCGGCGACCTCCGTGCTACTCCGGCTACCAGATAAACCACGACGGTGACGACAACAAGAGGGAACGACGGCGGAGTGTTTACCCCGTCGGTTAGTTTTTGGCTATTGTCATACCCTTGTGGCTTCTGATTTTGTATAAATGTCTGTTTGTTTTGAACTATTTGAAAGGACGACTTATTATTGCTGAAGTTGATAAGTGATTATATATATCTTCTTGTATAAACCAGTTATGTGATGTAGAAGGTAGCAAATGTTGCTTTGAATTCTTGTGAGCTTAAACTGTGAAATGAAAGCATGATTATAGAAGTTGGTCGATACCTATTCATCTTCTTTTATCTTGCATCTTTTGTGAAATTCGATTAGTGAAATGAAAGGGAATGCACATGTTTAAGGATAGAGTTTTTCTTTTTATAGTGTTGTGACAAGCTGCTCATGTATAACAGAACGCATGCTTGTTGAAAAATTAATTGTTATGAGGATATGATTTCTTTATATATATATATATGTATATATATATATACTAGTCGTTTACCCGCGCGATGCGGCGGGAAACATATCACTTAGGTTGGTGAGTTTAGGGCTATCTACGGGGATGTAATTTCCAATGTGGCTTGTGACGACGATGGTGGTAGTGTAGCAGAATGTGATGGTCGGTTGAGGCCTTCTTCAGCGGCGAGAATCAGCGATTTGCGGCGATTGGTGGTTTCGTGATGGCGTTTGGTGGTTATTGTGCGACTCAGGAGAAAACAAAGAAAATTGTTTGATTCTAGTTATGTTACCTGAAATAGACGGACTACCTAGGCTTTTGTTGGTTCAAATTGTGATACAAATTCACAAATAACTAACATTAACTACTATATTGTAAGATGTACAAAACATAGTCAAAAATTTCCCAAACAGTCTTAGGTTTGTAAGAGTCCTTAATCTTGAATTCCTAAGGTTTGGAACTGAAATTTGTCACAAAATAAAGGATTTCCTTCAATTAGTTTCTTAAGTTCAACCAGCATCATACCTCGAGCAGATTTAGTATCTCCATATTTGGATAATTGTTCATTCTCCCTAAAGTAGTGATCTATAAAAGTCAGTCAGCAAAGGCGCGATAGATGATGCTTAATACAAAAATTAAAGTAAGATAAATAAGTTCGTTTACAGACAAATGGTTACAAACAAATCAATCGAGTCGTTAATCAAACGATTAAACGCATAAACAAAACAATAAATATGAATTTGTACATTCTGATACATATCTACTTAGAGGTGGCAGTTTTTTTATTTTTTTATTAACCATGCCGCTGCGCTCGTTGCGGCTGCCCTCACCACGCCGCTGCGGCTGCACTTGTTGTGCTCACTGCACCGATCAAATTTTAGTAAAGTACACGGATGGTAAGCCAGAGACAACTGAGGTGATGGCACCAAGCAAGAATGACACAGTGCTGAACACTGCTGTTCCCTTTTACCCTGCATATACCAAACAAACTTGCGATTAGTTTATGCACAGCTATTCATAATCATTTTATCATGAAATAAGGATACCTGAACAAATGTCTCGCTCGACCAATAGTTTCCCTTGACGCATTATGCAAGGTTCGCTTGGTCCAACAACTGAAGCAAATGTTTTCTATGTTTTTTAGGGGGAAGATGGGTGCATCTCTCCACAGGGCATACAAGACACAGGTCATTGGCGGAAGCCCGCCAAATTTAACATATAAAGTTTTTTTATATGTTAAATATGGCGAGCTGCCGCCAATAACCTGTGTCTTGTATGCCCTGTGGAGAGATGCACCCATGTTCCCCCTAAAATGCAAAGAAAACATTTGCTTGAGTTGTTGGATAGATTACACAGGCTCAGTTTTTGCATCACAGCCTCAAAACACTTTCAGTTCAGATAGATTACACAGGCTCAGTTTTTGCATCACAGCCTCAAAACACTTTTAGTTCAGACAGATTAATACTTTTACAACTGGAAGACTCAGACATGTAATTGAGAGATGAACACAACTACGGGTAAAGCCATAGCTGCAACACACGGTTGCAAAGTGAGAACTATGCAACCTGGATATTGCCCCGCCAAGATGCTACTCGGATCTTCTATGTACCCTCAAAATACAATCATCACAGTCTATTGTGTTATGTAACCCCGCTTTAAAGCATGATGTACAAGAGTAATTTTCCACTAAACTTAAACAACCTTTAAAGCATGATGTACAGCTGTTTTAAGCACAAGAAACACATATGTAACCTCACAGGCTCAGCTTATGCATCATAGCCTTAACAGTTTCAGTTCAGACATATTAAGAACACAAGCTCAGCTTATGCATCATAGAGTCGACAGGCTCAGCTTATGCATCATAGAGTCGACAGGCTCAGCTTATGCATCATAGCCTCACAGTTGAGTGTAGTTGAGTGTTAGTTCAACTGAGATAAACTTACAATTTGAAAGTTTAATTCGTCTCAGTTGAGTGTAGTTGAGTGTTTGTAGAGTGTTGATACATCTGAAGTATTTATAGAGACTGAAGCAAGCATGTGGTCTTTCACACAGTGTTTATAGAGACTGCAGCAAGCAAGCAAGCTGTCTTTCAACAGTAAAATGTTGCTTTTACAGCTGTAGATTGTAGATCTAAAAGCAATACGGTAAGTATAAAAAAACAAAAAGAACAAAAGTCAAACAATACATTCTGACATGATACGACCTCTTTCTGCAACAATACAAGCTTCTCGGTGAGCACAACTGGGCCGGTTTTGGGTTGGGTCAATTTTGGTCAAAAGCGGTTTTTGTTATTATTATTATTATTATTATTATTATTATTATTATTATTATTATTATTATTATTATTATTATTATTATTATTATTATTATTATTATTATTATTATATTATTATTATTATTATTATTATTATTATTATTATTATTATTATTATTATTATTATTATTATTATTATTATTATTATTATTATTATTATTATTATTATTATTATTATTATTATTTCTATACTACTTTATAAAGGATATATGAAGGACAGAAATGGTCATTTGTCACTTTACAACCATTTAAAGCCTATTGTACAACCTTTAAAGCATAAAGGTGTTGAAAAATGGTTTAACACGCGTGGCCATCAAAACACACGGGTCATCAAAATTAGGGTTTCCTGGACAAAACCACCGCCGCTCCTCTCCTCATCTTATCGGTGAGTTCGAGGACTATGCAACCTGGATATCGGTGAGTTTGAGAGATGAACACAACTACGGGTAAAGCCATGGCTGCAACACACGGTTGCAAAGTGAGAACTATGCAACCTGGATATTGCCCCGCCAAGATGCTACTCGGATCTTCTATGTACCCTCAAAATACAATCATCACAGTCTATTGTGTTATGTAACCCCGCTTTAAAGCATGATGTACAAGAGTAATTTTCCACTAAACTTAAACAACCTTTAAAGCATGATGTACAGCTGTTTTAAGCATAAGAAACACATATGTAACCTCACAGGCTCAGCTTATGCATCATAGCCTTAACAGTTTCAGTTCAGACATATTAAGAACACAAGCTCAGCTTATGCATCATAGAGTCGACAGGCTCAGCTTATGCATCATAGAGTCGACAGGCTCAGCTTATGCATCATAGCCTCACAGTTGAGTGTAGTTGAGTGTTAGTTCAACTGAGATAAACTTACAAATAGAGAGAAATAGAATACACCTCAAATTCATAATCGAATCAAACCTGCTGTATGAGGTTGTCTTCCACAATTGCTGGGGCGCCAAAGCTATCCCTTTTATCAATAAAAGTTGGAAGGCCACCCGTGGTCAAACCCTGCATCATGATACAAGTCCAATTTAAACTCACGAGCTATGGTGGCCAATTTCAGTCATTTACGATACCTGAATAGTTTAAACTGGCACTTGAATATTTGGATTGAGAAGAAAAGTTAAATCATGTTTTATTATTGAGAGGAAAAGCTAAGGTTTACCTTGTTCGTTAGCGCCTCATCCCCATTGTTTCCGATGACGTTCAACAAGCTGTAAATAGAAGATATATTAAACCCATATAAAGGTCAGAAATAGAGAGAAATAGAATACACCTCAAATTCATAATCGAATCAAACCTGCTGTATGAGGTTGTCTTCCACAATTGCTGGGGCGCCAAAGCTATCCCTTTTATCAATAAAAGTTGGAAGGCCACCCGTGGTCAAACCCTGCATCATGATACAAGTCCAATTTAAACTCACGAGCTATGGTGGCCAATTTCGGTCATTTACGATACCTGAATAGTTTAAACTGGCACTTGAATATTTGGATTGAGAAGAAAAGTTAAATCATGTTGACTATAGATAGTCAAGCTGTTGATCTGCAAGAACTTAATTGTTGATATTGACTTTGGAAAGTCAAACCGAAGCGTGACTGTTTTTGTTCCCCCCGCCACTGGACTCGTGCAAGCTTTGCGAAATAGGGGTCGAGGCAAACAAGTGATCCTAAGACGAAGGTCCTTCGTTCGACAACCCCTGCATCCGCTTTAAATAAAGCTGGTACTTTTGAAGATGACTCGCGACGTTCTCGCGAGTCAATTCTTCGACATTCATTAACTGCATTATTGTTTTCGGAACCGCGTTGTTTCACACCGAGATGTGCAACAACGCCCACAAACCGCTTATGCAACTGCAGCGTCCAGGAAACCCTAATTTTGATGACCCGTGTGTTTTGATGGCCACGCGTGTTAAACAATTTTTCAACACCTTTATGCTTTAAAGGTTGTACAATAGGCTTTAAATGGTTGTAAAGTGGCAAATGACCAACAGATTTACCAGATGCTTCAATCGAATACAGTTTTATCGATGAAGTGAAGAACTCAACAAGAATCAAGCATACATCAAGTCAATACAAATTCACAGAAATCAGATCTATCAAACAATATCCATAGGATCCGTTTCTCACTCTACGTATCTCTCATACATAAAATTTACAGATCTACCAGATAGATCAATCAATTCAACCTTTTCTCAACAAATAAACCGAAAACACACATACATCAAATCCAAACACTATTAAGATCATAATCACCGGATCTAAAACTGATTTTAGAAAATAAAAACCCTACGCATCTCTCATACAACAAATTTACAGATCTATCAGAGATACATCAATTGATTCAATATTCTGTCATCAAAAACTAAACCGAAACAAACATACGTCAAATCTAAACAAAATTCAAAAAAAAATCAGATAATCCAACAAATTAAGCTCGTAATCCCCAGATCTAGAACCGATTTCAGAAAATAAAAACTATATGCATCTCTCATACAGCAGACATACAGATCTATCAGATACATCAATCAATACAATTTTCCGTCAACAAAACTAAACGAAAAACACACATACATCAAATCTAACGAAAAAACAAAAAAGAAAATCAGATAAATCAACAAATTAAACTCATAATCACCAGATCTAAAAACATAATCGATTTTTCCTCAACAAACTAAACCAAAAACAGACATAAATCAAATCTAAACAAAATTTACAGAAATCAACAAAATAAACTCGTAATATCTCATACATCAGATTTAAAGATCTACGAAAGTACATCACTCGATTCAGCTTTTCGTCAACAAAACTCAACGAAAACACATAAACATCAAATCTAAACAAAATTCACAGAAATCAGATCTATCAGACATCACACAAAATCATAGATCTAAACAAATTACATAAGCAACAAAAGTAACGTCCTCGAACTCACCGATAAGATCAAAATCTCGCATCAAATCAAAACCTATTAAACTCGTAATCACCAGATCTAAAACCGATTTAAAAAGAACCGTACCATAGTTGATGAACACAACCAAACGGTAGATCTGAAAGCAAGAAAAGAAAAGATGCTGGAGCTTACCAAGGAGTAGATCTATAATCATCCTCATCTCCTGCCACTGTAGGAGTCATCCCAAATCAGTAGAAAACCAAACGGTAGATCTGAAAGAAAAACCAAACGGTATAGTTGATGAACACAACCAAACGGTAGATCTGAAAGAAAAACCAAAAAAAAAAATGGTAGATCAGGTTAAAAAGAACCGTACCATAGTTGATGAACACAACCAAACGGTAGATCTGAAAGAAAGCGTAGATCTTGAAGCGTGGTAAAGAAACCCTAGAATCGCTAGAGAAAGAGAGGAAATGGTGGTGATGATAATGAGGAAGTCAATCTGTGTGATGATAAGAAGGAAGAGAGAAGTCGATCTCGTGTGATGAAACCCTAGAATCGCCAGGGGAGGAAGAGAGAAGATGAGGAGAGGAGCGGCGGTGGTTTTGTCCAGGAAACCCTAATTTTGATGACCCGTGTGTTTTGATGGCCACGCGTGTTAAACCATTTTTCAACACCTTTATGCTTTAAAGGTTGTACAATAGGCTTTAAATGGTTGTAAAGTGACAAATGACCATTTCTGTCCTTCATATATCCTTTATAAAGTAGTATAGATATGTATATATATATATATATATATAAACAGGTTAGATGTCAAGATGGTAGGGTAGGGGTCTGATGGTTCGTTTGGCCAATTTGGTTGTTTGAAATCCTTGTGGCTTTAAAGTGCAAAGTGAAAATGGTTTTCTGATGTTTGTAATAACATATATTTATTCTTGTGGGAAACCTAGGATTGACATGGTGTATGTTGGTTTGTACCGATATGATGTTAATGTTATGGCTGAAACAAAAATTGGTTACCTTACGTTTATTCATGAGATTTTCAAAGCTAGAATTGGTTTACAATTTCAGTGAATAGGAGTATGTTATAAAAATGACGATAATTTCAAATGATGATAATTTTAGAAGATGTGATGTACATAGATATAGCAGTATGATGTCCATGGTTACGAGGTTAATGATTTAGGATAAGATGATTCGATGTAAACTGTTTGACTTAATCCGGGTCGCACATTCCGTGTCGCACACTTAACTTTACGTCGCACACATTTAACGTGACCGCACACTCAGTTTGGGTCATCAACTAATTGGGCCGCACACTCATGATTCGAACTGTATAATTAGGGCTGCACACTTGAATTGGATTGTATTATATTACTAATATATATATTTATACATGTCCATATGCTTATATGTGATGATACGAATTGTATGCTATGTGCTAAATACGTGTACAAATACGTGAAATGCTTACATAACAAACCTAACAAATATTGGTAACCATAATAGGGTATGGTTGACCAACATAACACAAGTAAATTATCTGCCGAGCGAAGCAAAGGTGAGTTCACTACTTTGAGCAGGCGTCCCGGTGGTTGGGACAGTCAATGGGTATCCCGGGGAGGGATAAATCTTTTGGGTAAAACTGGGATGTTGGATAATATTCTCACTCTCTATCTTTTAAGTCCCATCTTTTGCTATCGTGGGTGGTAGTGGGGTATTAGTTGGTAGCGCTACTTAGGTTTGGCACCCTCACCCCGTTCCTGAGAGAGGGCGGGTGTGAACCCAGTCGGGCCCAGTGCTTTGATAGGAGCACTGGGGAATGGGCAAAACATACATCAGGAGCCGTCTTGTTCAGTATCGAGATATTATCAACATTGCTTTCGTATTTGTTAAACAAAATGGATTAAATACTTTTTAACAAACGTTTTCATAAACTGTGAACTCGCCAGCTTTGTCTGATACACTTGTTGCATGCTCGCAGGTCGTTAGGTGTATTGAATCTGGAACTTGCTGTCTGGAGGAGCAGGAGTGGTCATGGGTCGACTGGAGGGACTCATGTGATTATTTGTGGCTATTACCCATTGGGTTTTTTGAACAATTTAAAGTTGGTTTACAAATTGCTTCCGCTGAACTTATTGGTTTACATTTAAACTCATAATTGGTGTTTTTCATTAATATTTGAGGATTTTATTTCAAAACTTGTATGGGTTCAATGTAATTAGTGGCTCATTGTTGGTACGTCAAACGCCTAACAAGGACATTCCCTAGGTGGTATTTTAGGGGTGTGACAGTTTGGTATCAGAGCCAGGTTATAGTGAACTTGGTTTTAAATTGTTCTTATAAAACCAGACTATAACCGAACTAATCCGAAATCGACCATGACACTCAGCTCCAGATTGCAAGGTTCGTCTCTCGTATACTCGTTGTACTGCATAACTAGTGAACACTTACATATGATATTGCATGTGATTGCGCGTTTAGCACAATAGTATGAATTCATGTATTACTTGCCTATGTTATGTGAATGATAGGGTGGTATTTCCCTAAACATTCATGACTTATGCTTTGTGATGCTCTTTGTTGCTACTCGAGTTTGAGGAACCATTTGACATGAGTTAGGAGGAACTGAGATGAGCATGCAAATCACAATATTATTGTGGGTGCACACATAATAATAATGTGGGGTGCATGTGAGTCCCAGTGAGGCTTAACAAGTGAAAAAGGGGTTCTGTTCCGTTATTTGATCGATGTGAAACATAACAAACCTATAGGGGTCATAGTAGTGATTGTCCCCTACTCGAACGTGAACTTTTCATTCATCTCTGGATCATTTCAAATCTCGATGTTATCGAGTATTACCCGAACGCCCATCTGAACGCCTAGCAAACTGTGTAGAATGTTAGGTGCTTGTACGAACGTCCCTGAGTTGGATGTTGCAGCGTCGAATGATTGGACGATACCTTCTCACTCCTTTTCATTGGTTGGAACTCAATGTACCGATGTCTCAGACCCCTGAGTGTGACCACTTCTGCAACACTCTGGAAA
The DNA here is from genome assembly GCF_002127325.2 of Helianthus annuus. Classification (NCBI taxonomy): domain Eukaryota; kingdom Viridiplantae; phylum Streptophyta; class Magnoliopsida; order Asterales; family Asteraceae; genus Helianthus; species Helianthus annuus. The sequence goes on from NC_035438.2 coordinate 87,635,302, forward strand.
CATATCGTGTATTACTCAGTCAACTTGCAAGAACGATGGACAAGAGGATGAGCTTAGTGCCTTACCAACCTCAGTGTTAGAGCGACCCTGATTACCAGCAACGAACTCCAGCAGATTGACCTCAACCGAATCCTTAACCCTAGTAAGCGACTCATGGGAGTCGACTCTTACGAATCAATCGGGACACGGAATGTGTAACCTCCCACGCAGTGAGTAATGTCTTAGGACGCGACACGGAATGGGACAAGATGGACCCTGTTGTTGAAAGATCGTAGGGCCCCATTTTAAGCAACGACAGTAGAGGCAACAGTCACGGCAACATCAAGGAACTCGTAATCGTAGCTTACAGTATGGAAACGAAGTTGACCTCGACTAGGATTGACCGTGTTAAGTCAAAGTGCCAACATCCAAAGGAACAAAGACGGTACTAGGAATTCTTGCAACGAAAACAACAACATTGGAAATGATGCTTACGGAAGGGCATTTGGGATTGGTGTAGGTGACGCCAGGCATAATAGCAGCATGGTAACTTGTATAAGTAGCCCTGTTTTGGTTAACCCTGACACTTCTTGAAACCGAACCTGTGGTGGCAGCAACTGATGGCAAGTCAAATAAAACCTCATATGTCCGTTGGGATGAAACTCGACCTTGTGGGATAAGTGTTCGACGTCAACCTTCTCTCTGTTATCCTTGATGATTTGATGCAGTAGTTTGTATGGATTGGTTATCCATACATCGCGCAGATATACCATACGAGAAGAAAGCTTTACGTACCCCCATCCCTAGTGGAGAATCGTCATTTGTTCCAGAATATCAGAGTTGTGTAAAGGTTAGCATCAATTCTGCAATGAAAGCCCATAAGTGTCTACAGAGGGATTGCCTCGTCATTGTTAACAACGGTTACTGATGATAAGGCTAAGGAAGAGAGGATCGAGGATCCACCAGTTGTTTATAATTTCTTCTGATGAGCTACTTTAAGAACTTCTAGGATTACTTCCACAACTGTTAGGCAGAAACTCAGTTTGATCTCACGCTAGGTGCAGCTCCGAATATTCGTACTCTTACCGTCTTGCGCCAAGAGGGTTGCAAGAGCCGTCTAATTGTAGGATCGTGTATCGACCCGAACGAGTCGTTCAGAGGAGTTTTGATCAGATACAGGTGCAGAAAACAAGTATCTGACTTCGAAACAGCTAGCAAATCACCTTTAACACCTTTCTGTATTGATTTGACAACGATTACATCCAAATCTCACACCGGCAGCACTTCGGTATGAGTTACAAGGGAATGTTATGTGGTTTCGCTCATAAGCAGCTATATATAGTGCTTGAGGTTTCGCTCCAAGGAACATTGCCATATGAGCGAAACCCTCAATGACCATATAAGCGAACCTACCAATTGACACATAAGCGAAACCCCTATGTATGACCATATGAGCGAAACCCTGACCTAAGATACATACAATCTCCTATTTTCTCGTATAACGTGCCCTGATCTAACAATCTACGACTAAGACGCGATACAAGACGAAGTCGACAGATGTAGTGCACCAACAAACTCCCCCTCAGATGTTGACGAGTCGACTATTGAGTCACGACAATGTCGTGTCTTCACTTTTTCAGTCTTGATCAGTCTCTGGGCTTCTCTCTCTATCTTCATCTCTTTCTCTTTTATCACCAACAAACTTCTTCTCTTAGATGTTGACATCTTTAAATTCATCATCATCAACATGCACTCCCCTTAAATGTTGACTTTTCCTGTATAAAACTCTACCACAAACATAAGTTTTATGATAAACATTTAAGCATATGGACACCATTTGAAACTTATCACAAACAAATATAACAATTCATTTCTGATGAACCACTTGTAACTATATCGTTTTTCTTATTAAAACAACACACTCTCCCAAACCATCTGTTCATCATGTTTAGCATTTGGAATTTTGAAAATCAGGTTTTCAATATCAGTCGTCGAAAATGTTTTTGATTTTTTTTTAAAAATTTATGCTAAAACACACTAAAATACTTTTGGATTTTTCTGAAAGAAAATAAATGCAGAAATGAACTATTTACAAACAATATTTTTGTGAGTTCGTGTAAGAGGATAATATCAGTTACTGAGACGTGTCACTAACACCGTTAAGCTTCATTTCATTTTAAGCTCTAAACATTATTCGGGGTGTAGGATCGTGTTTCGACCCGAACGAGTCATTCAGAGGAGTTTTGATCAAATACAGATGCGGAAAATAAGTATCTGATTTAGAAACAGCTAGGAAATTACTTTAAAGACCTCTTTGCATTGATTTATGACAGTTTACATCCAAATATCAAACCGGCAGCACTTTGGTAAGAGTTACAAGAGACTGATCTAGGTTTCGTTCGAATGACACCTATTTCGCTCCAAAGGTCATGTACTCATGAGTGAAACCTTCAGCTTGACACAAAAGCGGAACTACAATGATATAAAAGTGAAACCTCCTATGTGTCCCTATGAGCGAAACCTATAACAAACACACATACACTCTTCTGTTTTCTCGTATTACGTGCCCTGATCTAACACTCTAAGACTAAGACTCAATCCAAGACGAAGTCGACAGATGTAGTGCACCAACAAACTCCCCCTCAGATGTTGACGAGTCGTTCATCGAGTCTTTGACAATGTCGTGTTTTCGCATCTTCAGTCTTGATCAGTCTCTAGGCTTCTCTCTCTCTCTCTTCATCTCTTTCTCTTTTATCACCAACAAATTTCTTCTCTTGAATGTTGACATCTTTAAAGTTCCTCATCATCAACATGCACTCCCCCTCAAATGTTGACTCTTCCTGCATAACATCCACAAACATAAGATTTATGATAGACATTTAAGCATATAGACACCATTTAAAGATTTAATCATAAACTAATCAACCAATCAGATACTGATGAACCATTTGAAATTGTATTATTTTATCAAAACATCACAATCTCCCAAACCATCTGTTCATCATGTTTAGCACTTAGAATTTTGAAAATCTGTTTTTCAATATCAGTTGTCGAAAATTTTTTTGACTTTTCAAAATTTATGCTAAAACACACAAAAAAATCCTTTTGAATTTTCTAAAAGAAAATAATTGCAGAAATGAACTATTTACAGACAGTATTTTTATGATCTTGTGTAAGAGGATCCTATCAGTTTTTGAGACGTGTCACTAACACCATTAAGCTTTAAACATTCTCAGTTCTAAACAATTTACCTAGATTGTCAGTATATTGGTCCACTTTAAATTTTCACACAAATTTCAATCGATTCGAGATACGATATTAATGTTTTAGAAACTTTAACTTAATTGTGTATCACTCCACTCGAATATACTCTTGTATCCAGATCCCAAAGTTCAGTCTTACAGGTGAGTATACCACAGATGATATCTGTAAAGGGGTTATGTGCGAGGGTCGTGAGAGCTCAGGTCGATACTTCCGTATACGCAGAGAGATGACGGCTTCGACTTTTGGTGGGTCCCCTTTAGAGGATCTTTTGTTACAACAGCAAAGATTATCAATTTTATTGTTTAATCAGATTGCTGAGGGCGAACTTATATTTCAAAGCTTTAGCAGAAAGCATTATTCGGGGACTAGGTCAGTACTTCCATACAGCAGAAGTCCCGGAATAATACCCCAGATATCATTGAGTATAAAGACCTAGTATCTCAGAAAGAGGGACCTTCCAAACAAGATTTCGGGGGTTACCCATATATTCAAGAATAGTTACCCACGAATCAAGCAAGTTTGAATTAGGTTTATATCTCGTTTCAATTTACTAAGTGTGCAAAAATTTACTGACATATCCGCAGTAAGATCGTTTATCACTTTTTAACATTTCATATCTTTAGCATGTTGTGATAGTCCACTGATGTACTATCATTTCCTCTTTTTCACAACAAAGCTCATTTTTGATTTTATCATGTTTTTGGCTTTTTCAAATTTTCTAATGTTTTTGGATTTTCTGAAATTTTCTGAAATTTTTTACTCCCCCTAAAATACAAACACATTAACGAAAATATGAAAACAAACTGTACAGAAATGTGACAACCAATATCAAATCACATCAATTCGCCATTCACTAGGCACAAACAATCAGAACTCCCCCTATCAACAAAGTATTTTCCCATTATGATTTCAAAACATTTAAGTTTGTTTTAATCAAAATGGTTTTTCCGGAAAATAAGTTTGATTGATTCTATCACTTGTAGAATTATCAATAATAGATTCGGGGATGTGGTTCATCATATTGTCTCTCAACAACTTGTTGGAAAATACAAGTACAACTTAATGTCCTTGATTTACCATATACAAGAATGCGCAATCAAATCTTCTAACCACTTGTAATTGTGACCAACAAATATCTCATGTAAGCAATCATAAACAAACCTTTTTACGGTTTGTATGATTGACATTAACGTAGCCAATTTCACAGGAAAGATGCCGATACCTGCTCCTCGCTTACCAACCTGGGAGCTCCGGCAAGTCAGGTTTTTAGTCGAAGAAAATGTCCACCCAAGCCTGACCAGCCTTGGGTTTCACCGAGTCATCAACACTCGGTTTCTTACCTTTCCTTTTCTTCTCATAAAAATCCTTAACCCCTTTGACTTTTCGATTAATCATCTTACCAAAGATATGTTGCACTTTGGGGTTAAAGACCTTCTCAGCATTAAATTCCTGTTTGTCATTATAAAATTGGTTAGAAATTTCAACTTTACCAATTTTCTTTTTATAATTTTCAGCCCGAAGTGATGGAAAATCCTCACCATTCACAATCGGAACTGATTTTTCATCTTTTAAAACAGCTTCACCTTTTGAAACAATTTGTGGCTCATCTGACTTTGTGGAGTCAGATTCATTGCCCGAAGATAGCTCCTCTGATTTTGACCTATCAGAATCATCGCTAGAGCTTTCAGCAGCTTTCTTAACAACCCATTTCTGGTTGTCAGATTTTTCTCTCTTCTTGTCAAACTTGTTTGAACATTCACCAGTTTCAAATGTAGAATTTTTAAACAATTTTGTTCTATCAACTTGTGGTTCGAACTTAATCACTTTCTCTTTGAGTTTACAAGATACTCCCTGTTTTGATTGTATTGCCTTCGAACAGTCTCTGGCAATATGTCCAACAGTGTTGCATCGGAAACAGGTTTTCATATCTTTCTTCTGCTCAGCCATTTTCTTCAATTCATCTTGCTTCTTTGCAAGAAATTCATTGTTTGACTGTCTCCAGAAATTTTTCTTTTCTTCTTCTTCAGATGAAATTCCTGAAACAAATGTCATTTTTGATTTAAAATTACGAACATATTTTTCATTTTTCTGTTTTTCTGTAGGAATAAAACCTAATCCTTTCTTTTTGAAATTACCGTTATGATTTGATTTCTTTTGGAAACCGAAATCAGAACTGTAATTCTTTTTCTTATTTAATCTTTGTTGTACTCTTGAGGTGTATTTTTTAGGTTTTTCATTAAGACATAAGTCTTTTATTTCAGAAATATTAATTTCTGTGAGTTTAAAAACCTTGTTTATTAGTTCAGTTTTGACCCCTCTTATTGGAAATTCCTCATCAGAATATAATTTGTCAGAATCATTCAAAGTATAAGCAACTTTAAACAGTTCATCATCCAAATTAGATTTTGATAACAGGAATTTTCTATCATACACTAATTTATCCTGTTTTTCTGTTTGACCCGGAGTGCTTGACTCAGACTTTGACTCTGACGCAGACTCCGACTTTGACTATTCTGTTTCATCGATTTCTAACACATGATCCACCACTATCTTCATCAATTGAGATTGTTGATCAGTGTCAGATGATGTAAACGTGACATCAATACTTTCTGGTAAATTGACTGACGACTCCGACTCCCACTGTAAGTTTGTTTCCTTTTTGACTCTTTCATCATTTGGATTTCTAGCCAAATATCCATTTTCTATAGGGGGTGGACATCTGTTGTAACTGACACCTTATTTCTTACCAGATGGCGTCTTTTGAGTGTTTTTCTTCTTTTTAATCTTCTTCACTGGAGTCTTTTCTTCAACTTTTTCTTCTGAAACTTTCTTTTCTTCAGTTACTTCATTGTCTTCAAATGCCTTCAAGCTTTCAGCCATCGGATAAATCCTGTCAATGACATAAGACGAACATGAGTAACTGTTTAATAAACGGTTAACTCTTTCAGTTTCAATTCTTTGAAGTTCAAGTTTCTGTTCGAGATAAGCACACTTTTCAATATAGTTGTTTACAACTTTTTGTTTGACCATGAAAGCTCCCTGAAGTGTTTTCATTGCTGTAGCCTGCTCTTCACTTGTGTCGTTATACATATTCATTGCCCTGTTCAACACGTCATATGATTCTTTTATTCTGTTCATGTTGTGGATCAATGAACTGTTCTGTTTCTTTACAATTTCACAATTTTCACAAGTTATTGGACTACTCTTTGCAATGGCTTCTTCATTAATCTCGAACTTTGGAGTTTCTTTCACTTTTCTCCTCACTACCGGTACTGTCTCATCATCGATGCTAACCGGTGTCTTTACCTTCTTCTTTTTCTTCTTTGCCTTCTCATCTTCACTGTCACTTTCTGCCATCATGTTAAGATGTTTTTCCATTTCTTTGGCATAATACTCAGTATCATCATCACTTTGTTCTTCAACTTTGGCAACAAAAGCTGTGTAAGTTATATCTTGATCAGGAATATAGTTATCCCAAGTGAAATTCTCCCAGCTAAAACCCTCGGGTAACTTTTCATCATCTTGATCAATTACCAAGGCACTACCATCCTTTCTCTTCAAACAATCTTGATTACCCACACAAGCTCTCTTTCCGGAATTTTCAATTATAGGTCTTCCATGTGCCGTTTGTACTTGATGTTAATTCTGTAGAGATGGTTGTTGAGCAACTGTGTCACACCCCGACTACGTAGAACATACAAAACGTGGCGGAAACGTCGGGGAGTGTTGTAACAGAATCAATTGTTTCAAATCCATGGCAATTGAAGTTTCGTTTTATTGATCAAATATGAAAGTATACATTGTTTAACCAAGAACCAAAGAGTACATAACATGAATTAACTAGTTCTTGTCTCCTTTTAAGTCACTAAGGCACATGTCCGCCTAAGTATGTCTTGATAAGTCCTATGCATCATCTCCTGAAAACACATGTGAAAATAGGTACGTCAGCATAAAAATGCCTGTGAGATACATTGGTTTTGTGAAAACGGAATTCATGACTTATGTTTGAGAAAACTGTTTAGTCATGAACCTTGTAATTTGCTTTGTCTTGTAAATCATTTGAAAAGCGATAAGATCAGATGATATGTATAAATAAGAGAACACTGTATGGTTAAACGGATAACCATGTAAAATGAGTTTGTAAAACAATGTCTCATGAAAAGTGTGTTATTTGTATAAAATGTCATATGTCTCAAATTGAAATGATTCAAATAACGCTACGATATGTAATACCATACAAACACTTATATATAGGAAGTACCAGCGGCGTATCCACCATGCTTGTATCATATTACACACGCCTCGTTACTTAATCACTTACTCAAACCAAACCATCAAGATGAAATGTTTAACAACGGTAGAAATGTTTATGTATAGTCAAATGTCTATTGTCAAATGTAAATCATGTCAACGGATACAACTGGTTCACACGGTTCAATGGTTACAAACGGTTCATATAATCAAACGGGTTTAGACGGTTCACATAGTCAAATGGTCAGAACGGTTCAAAATGTAGCATAATGTGTTCATATGCTGGATGAGCATATGCAACAAAAATGCAATGTAAAACAATGTACTAAGTACGCACACAATGGGCATACATAGCATGTAATGTAAAGCAATGTACTAAGTACGCACACAATGGGCATACATAGCATGTAATGTAAAACGATGTACTAAGTACGCACACAATGGGCATACATAGCATGAAATGTAAAGCGATGTACTAAGTACGCACACAATGGGCATACATAGCATAAAATGTAAAGAGATGTACTAAGTACGCACACAATGGGCATACATAGCAGGAAATGTAATGTAAAGTGTTGTGCTAAGTATGCACACGATGGACATACATAGCATAAACACAATGAAATCATGTACTATATATGTACTATTGAACATAGCAAGTATATGATGTGAAAACAGGAAAGCATGAAAGTAACGGATAGGCACATGTGTTTAACCCCAAAACAGTTTGGAAAACAGTAAAAGAGGGGTTCAATGTACTCACCTGAGATTGCTTTGATTTCCTTGTGTAATAATCACACAATGCTAGAGATCACGGGATATCAAACGGCACCTAATAGGTAGCTATATTAATATACCGGACCAAAATCGGAAGGATCAGATAGTATGCGGGTTCGTAAACCAAACGAGTATGGAGACCCGTGTAATATGGTTTAACAAAGCCTACATACTAAAATGAAACCTAACCTAAGTGCTTGCGACCCATTACGACCCGTTTAGGTAGCTTATGCTACCTTAGGCGTCGTTCGCGTAGAACGCGTCTGGAACGCCTAACATCATGACCACAAGGTATAACCTCGGAAGGTTATAGCTATGGTCACCTAATGTGTTTGGTCGGATCCTAATGATCGACCAAATGGGTCGGGTTCGAAAGTATAAGCGATGGTTTAGATCGCTTACCTTACGACCCTATATAAGCACTAAACTAAAAGTGACGAGCTAAGCATGTTAGAACATGCTTAACTAAGTTTAGAAAATAGGTTTGGCATCAAAACAAACGGATTTGATGCTCACGAGTAGTTTGGTTACAAAATACGCAAGAATGCGCATTTTGGCCGAAACTACGACTCGTCACTGAGCCTATATAACGTGGTAATCAGTAGGTATAGTCACTACGGACTATAACCATCGTGATCACGCTCACGTTATGAAGTTCCAAGAACTTCGTGTTGACCATAGGCTGGTCAATGCAGAAAGTCAACAAAACGTTGACTTTCGGACTCGAAAAGCGAATAAAAGAACGAAAGAATACTTACGGGGGGTCCCCGAATGCAAATCTAGATCAAAATGGCTCAGGTATGAAACAAAGGTTCTAACTTAGAGCTCTTGATCAGATTGTGTGGGTTTTTGCAAGAATGGGGGTGGGGTATTTATAGTATTTCCCAAACCGTTAGGATCGTTTCTTGAAAAACGCGATTGAATCTTGCGCGTACACTTGTCGTAAACTTGTGGTTACTGAAAATACCCCTTAGTGAGCTGAAAGGGCAAGTTTAAAACATGTGGTTGTGGTTAAACCAGCTGAAATTTGCTGACTAGCTGATCTTATTTGTTCTGGGAGTCTGACGCGCCCCGCGTAAGGATTTGGGCAATCCTTACGCGCCCCGCCTGAGGGTCACAGACCAGAATTTTCAGTTTTCGTCCCTGCACTTCAGAAACATGCAATTTGGCCCATTTTTGGCACTTTTAAGCCCCGTTAACCTCATTTCAAGGCTCTAAGATGAAGTTAAAGTGTAGGGGACTTGAAATATGCTCAAAAATATTCCGGATGTCGGTTCGTTTGGCCGTACGATTGCGATGTTCGGTTAATTACGACGGAATGCGCATAAGCGCGAAAGACGATCCAAATGACGCGACGAATGGATTTTTCTCATGCCAAACACTAAGTCATAATATCATAATGCTTACATAAATTTTTGGATGTCCGGATGTATTCAGAACGTAAGTTATACGCGAAAGTGCAAACTTGTGCACTTTTTGACACTTTTAGTCCCTGAATGATCCAAAAGTTTGTTTTAGCATACCAAACCCCTCAAAGCCTATTTCTAAGCTATGCAAAGGATATTTATGGTATCTTTAACTTATGGACATGTTCCGGAATGTTCGTTACAGTTCAAATTGGCATACTTTCGTAGTTTGTCAAGTTTAGTCCCTGTAAGCGAATTAACTTGTTTTTGCCATACCAAAGCCTCCAAAAACTTATTTCTATGTTATGTAAAGGTTATTTAAGGTATGTTAAGTATATGTTGATGTCCCGGAGTATTTGTCGCATTAAACTGGGTACGTTTACGCACCAGGTTGCGTATAATTCTCTAGAAAGCGATGTAAAGTTTGAAATTGAACAAGAATTGATATGTGCAATAGATACACATATTTATACAAGATCCCAAGTATGAAATACGATATTTCATCGGCTTGGTATTTGTTTGATGGTCGCGGTGACACAGGTGTCACAGTCTCCCCTACTTTAGGAAATTTCGTCCCGAAATTTTCTTCGTAGGAGCCTATTTGTGACTCTGCCAAATAACCATCAGCGATATGCAAAGTAATATCCTGTCATTTCCTTAATGTTCATTCCTCAGAAACGAATATGAACAGACGGAGTCATTTTCCTCAGCGAGTATTCTTCAGAAATGGAAATGACGGAATAAGCAAACGGATGTTCATTTCCTCAACGGACAAATCTTCAGAAACTAAAAATGAACAGACGGAGTCATTTTCAATGGTTGCTTCATCAGAAATGGAAATGAAGGATTACACAACGGATATTCATTTCCCCAACGGATAAATCGTCAGAAACGAAAATGAACTAACGGAGTCATTTTCAACGGTTGCTTCATCAGAGTTGGAAATGAAGGATTACACAACGGATATTCATTTCCCCAACGGATAAATCGTCAGAAACGAAAATGAACTAACGGAGTCATTTTCAACGGTTGCTTCATCAGAGTTGGAAATGAAGGATTACACAACGGATATTCATTTCCCCAACGGATAAATCGTCAGAAACTAAAATGAACTAACGGAGTCATTTTCAACGGTTGCTTCATCAGAGTTGGAAATGAAGGATGACACAACGGATATTCATTTCCCCAACGGATAAATCGTCAGAAACGAAAATGAACTAACGGAGTCATTTTCAACGGTTGCTTCATCAGAGTTGGAAATGAAGGATTACACAACGGATATTCATTTCCCCAACGGATAAATCGTCAGAAACGAAAATGAACTAACGGAGTCATTTTCAACGGTTGCTTCATCAGAGTTGGAAATGAATAGGGTTAACTCTAGACACATGACAGAACTTGCTGTGATTTCTGTGCACTAGATTTCATAATTATGTATGCATCCATAATTACGTAATCCCTTGCACACTCCATAATTACGTGATTTCTGTGGACCACACAGTTTGTTTTGTAATGTTTTGGGGAAGGATATCAAACTTGTGATGAGGGTGAATAGACTTCCATCGGTTCCCTTTAATTAGATCTACAGGGGATCTTCTTAGTTAGGCCACCAAGGAGTCCTTTCAGCTATATCATCACATGATATCTCTAGCCAGATTTTTGGATCAATCTGTTTAGCTAGACCACTCAAGGGGTCTAATTATGAAGTAGTACTTTATAATCCGAGGGACTTAACTATAACATAGAAGTCCATTGAGGATTTTAAGTAATACCTTTGGGTATCCTACTATGAATCTCTTGTACAAGGATATGTAAGATTCTATGAAGATTTGGATAACATAATTTGGATCACACAACAACACATAAGGGAACACATAAGCACAAAGTCACATAATTGTTTAACTTGATTATAATTTGTTATTAACTTGTTATTGATTGAATACGGATATGGAAACCAATCGACGGGTCTCAATGTTCACTGGAATCTATCTGAGAAGATAGAAAGATCTCCCAAAATTTGATTTTTGATTATAAGGAATCACCACATTCGAATCAAGGTATACAACAATTAAAGACTTACGGGAAATCCTTAGGTACCCTATTAAGGATTTATAGTGGTACTTTGGGTATTCGTCATGTGTTATAACTTGCGCCTTGTACTCCGTTTCCTTTGAATAAACGGGTACTTAGGAATTACGTGGAAAACGCAGGAGATCATAGAATGGGAGAATTTTGGAGGTAGTTTGTTCTTCAAGGAATACGGTTTCTTGATTGGCGGTATTGTAAGGGATATGTCGTTTATACATGCAACCATAGAAATACATTGTAATGTAAATAAAAGATTTATTTATAAACAACGATAACAACTGTTTCTTGGATATTGACCACAAAAGAAAATAATACATAAGACGTGATTATTTCTAAACGATGTTGTCTTCTAGTCAGTCAGATGCTTATCCCTGTGCTGGATTTGCATTAGCAAGCCTTGGGCAATTTCTTCAGAAATGACCCATCTCGCCACAGTTGAAACAAGAGCCTGGTAGAAAACGACCTTGAGCAGGATTGTTGCCAGCTTGGTTTGGTGCAGCTGCAGCTGGGCAGACTCTTGCTGTGTGGCCTATAAGTCCACAAGTTTGGCATTTGCGGCACTGTACATTGGCGTGATGATGGAGGCTACATTGGTTGCACAAGGGTGCAGTTCCATTGTATGGTTTTCTAGAGGGGGGTTGAGCTGGTTGGTTGGGGATGGCTTGACCATTGTGAGCGACCACGGTGAAGTTCTGAGAAGCCTTTCGCTTCTTTGACTTTTTAGAGGATTCAGTCTGTTCATCCATGGTCTTTGATTCCCCGATTAGGTTCGATTCCACGACCGGTTTCTTGTCACCTTTTCGGAAAAGTTTACCTTTCCTGATCTTTTATTCAGTCAAGGTTGCAGATAGCTCAATGGCCTGTCTAACTGTAGTAGGGTTGCTACCAGTCACAATGTCTTGTATTGAGTCAGGGAGGCCATCAATGTACTTTTTGATTACCTTATCCAAAGGTGTAACCATATCCGGGTATAACAAACTTAACTCCTCATAACGGTCCGTGTAGGCTCGATGCTCACCGCTAACTTGCTTAAGATCGTCAAACTCCGTTTCCAAAGCCCTGATCTCGTGACGGAGACAGAATTCCTTCATCATCAGAGCTCGAAGCTCTTGCCATGTTTGAGCCAGTGCCACATCGGCACCCCTATCTCTCATCACACCATTCCACCATGTCAAAGCTCATTTCTCAAAGACGCTAGATGCAAATTCTACCTTTCGCTCGTTTGTACATTGAACATGTCTGAAGGTGTTCTCTAAACTCTCGAACCATTGTAGAAGTGCAGTCGCTCCTTGAGACCCAGAAAACTTGGATGGCTTAGCTGAGTTGAACGTCTTGAAGTTGCAGGGGGCATTATTGTTGTTGTTGGCTTGGTTCCATTAAGCAAAGAGGTTTGGGAATTGAGCAGCCATTTGATGTGAAATGATCTCTGCCAGTTTGGCAGTTGCTATCTGGTTTTCGCGTCGAGGAGGCATTCTAAAAGAGAAACAAGAAAGAAAGCAAATGAAATGGCATTGGGTAAGAATAGGATATTACAATTACCGGCCATAATCATGGTTGATGGTCATTTGTTTGAATCCACGAAGCAAAACAAACAACACCAAGGCTGAATCAAAGCAAATAGATCCTCATAGTGTATCGTGAAGACATGCTCGCCTATAAGTGGACACTCACCCCAAGAGTTCCCAGGTAAGAGTGACTGGTCCGATTATGTGGATTTGTACGAACACTCTAACCTTAGACAGAAAACCTGGGGTACAGGCATTCACTCTTCCAGTTTGCACGTGTTCACACTATTTAGGACCCAAAACTTCGACGAGAGTTTTGAAAATTCAAAGGGGTTCAAAACCTTATAACAGAGGGTTCAAAACCTAGTAATCAATCATCCTAGAACAAATGATTAGTTTTCAAAGTGGTTTTGAATTTATGTTCTTGTTGTGGTCGTCGCCTAAGGATAGGCGACGGTATTCTTTTATGACTAAACGCAAGTAAACTCGCGTTAGGGTCCTAGGAAGGTTATAGACTAGGTCAAAGCATTACTAATAACCTAATTCCCTATAACCATTGGCTCTGATACCAACTTTTCTGTCACACCCCGACCACGTAGAACATACAAAACATGGCGGAAACGTCGGGGAGTGTTGTAACAGAATCAATTGTTTCAAATCCATGGCAATTGAAGTTTCGTTTTATTGATCAAATATGAAAGTATACATTGTTTAAACAAGAACCAAAGAGTACATAACATGAATTAACTAGTTCTTGTCTCGTTTTAAGTCACTAAGGCCCAGGTCCGCCTAAGTATGTCTTGATAAGTCCTATGCATTATCTCCTGAAAACACATGTGAAAATAGGTACATCAGCATAAAAATGCCTGTGAGATACATTGGTTTTGTGAAAACGGAATTCATGACTTATGTTTGAGAAAAATGTTTAGTCATGAACCTTGTAATTTGCTTTGTCTTGTAAATCATTTGAAAAACGATAAGATCAGATGATATGTATAAATAAGAGAACACTGTATGGTTAAACGGATAACCATGTAAAATGAGTTTGTAAAACAATGTCTCATGAAAAGTGTGTTATTTGTATAAAATGTCATATGTCTCAAATTGAAATGATTCAAATAATGCTACGATATGTAATACCATACAAACACTTATATATAGGAAGTACCAGCGGCGTATCCACCATGCTTGTATCATATTACACACGCCTCGTTACTTAATCACTTACTCAAACCAAACCATCAAGATGAAATGTTTAACAACGGTAGAAATGTTTATGTATAGTCAAATGTCTATTGTCAAATGTAAATCATGTCAACGGATAAAACTGGTTCACACGGTTCAATGGTTACAAACGGTTCATATAATCAAACGGGTTTAGACGGTTCACATAGTCAAATGGTCACAACGGTTCAAAATGTAGCATAATGTGTTCATATGCTGGATGAGCATATGCAACAGAAATGCAATGTAAAACAATGTACTAAGTACGCACACAATGGGCATACATAGCATGTAATGTAAAGCAATGTACTAAGTACGCACACAATGGGCATACATAGCATGTAATGTAAAACGTTGTACTAAGTACGCACACAATGGGCATACATAGCATGAAATATAAAGCGATGTACTAAGTACGCACACAATGGGCATACATAGCATAAAATGTAAAGCGATGTACTAAGTACGCACACAATGGGCATACATAGCAGGAAATGTAATGTAAAGTGTTGTGCTAAGTATGCACACGATGGACATACATAGCATAAACACAATGAAATCATGTACTATATATGTACTATCGAACATAGCAAGTATATGATGTGAAAACAGGAAAGCATGTAAGTAACGGATAGGCACATGTGTTTCACCCCAAAACAGTTTGGAAAACAGTAAAAGAGGGGTTCAATGTACTCACCTGAGATTGCTTTGATTTCCTTGTGTAATAATCACACAATGCTAGAGATCACGGGATATCAAACGGCACCTAATAGGTAGCTATATTAATATACCGGACCAAAATCGGAAGGATCGGATAGTATGCGGGTTCGTAAACCAAACGAGTATGGAGACCCGTGTAATATGGCTTAACAAAGCCTACATACTAAAATGAAACCTAACCTAAGTGCTTGCGACCCATTACGACCCGTTTAGGTAGCTTATGCTACCTTGCGCGTCGTTCGCGTAGAACGCGTCTGGAACGCCTAACATCGTGACCACAAGGTATACCCTCGGAAGGTTATAGCTATGGTCACCTAATGTGTTTGGTCGGATCCTAATGATCGACCAAATGGGTTGGGTTCGAAAGTATAAGCGATGGTTTAGATCGCTTACCTTACGACCCTATATAAGCACTAAACTAAAAGTGACGAGCTAAGCATGTTAGAACATGCTTAACTAAGTTTAGAAAACAGGTTTGGCATCAAAACAAACGGCTTTGATGCTCACGAGTAGTTTGGTTACAAAATATGCAAGAATGCGCATTTTGGCCGAAACTACGACTCGTCACTGAGCCTAGATAACGTGGTAATTAGTAGGTATAGTCACTACGGACTATAACCATCCTGATCACGCTCACGTTATGAAGTTCCAAGAACTTCGTGTTGACCATAGGCTGGTCAATGCAGAAAGTCAACAAAACGTTGACTTTCGGACTCGAAAAGCGAATAAAAGAACGAAAGAATACTTACGGAGGGTCCCCGAATGCTAATCTAGATCAAAATGGCTCAGGTATGAAACAAAGGTTCCAACTTAGAGCTCTTGATCAGATTGTGTGGGTTTTTGCAAGAATGGGGGTGGGGTATTTATAGTATTTCCCGAACCGTTAGGATCGTTTCTTGAAAAACGTGATTGAATCTTGCGCGTACTGTCACACCCCCAAAATCCACACGCGGAGTATCACCGCTTGGGAGCGTGACTGACCAGGATCAAGCCATCAATCATATCGAACATAGCATTTAATAATAAAAATAGATAATGTAATTCAACAAGACATGATTGATGTTCAAAACCAAACATTTGTTTAAGTAGCGGAAGCATGTAAGTAAACCCAACATAAATAATAATGTAATGTCATAAGTGTTTAAAGAAACAATCACGATCCAAGCCCACAACGACCAGCTCCTCCCTGTGCAAGCTCCATGTACCTAACGACCTGCAAGGCATGTAACAGAGGATCAACAACTAGTTGAGCGAGTTCACAGAAAGTAAATGCGTAATAGTAAGTTCGTTTGTAACAGGTGGCTCTACTGGGCCGTTAGTATGTTCTATTGGTGGGGGCTTCCCATGTTGTATAACCACTAGACTACTCGTAACCATAAGTATCCTTCACAACCGAGGATAGTAGTAAGTATAAATACACGTAGGTTTTACGTGAGTATCCTTCACAACCGAGGATAGTAATAAGTGTAAGTACACGTAGGTTTTACGTGAGTATCCTTCACAACCGAGGATAGTAATAAGTGTAAGTACACGTAGGTTTTACGTGAGTATCCTTCACAACCGAGGATAGTAATAAGTGTAAGTACACGTAGGTTTTACGTGAGTATCCTTCACAACCGAGGATAGTAATAAGTATAAGTCTACGTAGATTGTAAGTATGTGTCCTGCACAACCGAGGACAGTGAATAGCATACGTATGTGTCCTGCACAACCGAGGACAATGGCATGGTAGTCTAGTATTAGTGTCAGTACGAATCTATTCAACCTTATTCCTTCAATCCCATTCCCAAGCCCTTGGGAATCCCATGCCTTAGTAAGGGTGTGAACTCACCTTGGTTTGCTCGGTATGTTATTGCTTCTAGGGTTTATTAATCGTCTAAGTCTGTTACACACGACCTAGGATATATTGCACATGATACGATATAAGTGTTTGCATCCAATTAGGGTTTGCAAGTTATTGGAAATCAAGTAACGGTGTTTTGTGTGCTTATCGTGTACAGGATGATATCACATAGAATGACTCATACATGCAAGATCATACAGCTGCATTCAGTATCATGCGATCATATACAGAATCACACATCACGTAGACAGTTAATCGTATTCACATAATTCACACGTCGCGTCTTTGATTACACAGTTTAATCTAACGTAACATGTTATCATCGTAAATAAGCTTAACAGGTTTAATAGGGTTTGCGGCTAAAATAAGTGACATACACATCTTATCAGATTCAATCATTATTTATTGCACTTTCATGGCCTCATATTGAATACACATCAGAATCAGACAGGGCCTTGCCCTTCATAAAAAACAACTAGACAAGTGTGGGGGGGGGGTTTCCCTGTTAAAGGTCGGACATAAAGTGTGAGGGGTTAAAAGTCGGACAAGAGGTCCCCCTTTAAAACTCGGACTCCCACCAACATGCTAAGAAAAGTCGGACCTTTTGTATGCTCATAAAAGTCAGACTAATAACCTCCTAAAACTCGGAGCCTACAACATGTTAAAGCTCGGACTAGAACAAGCAAAAAAACTCGGACCAAGTGTTGTGTATAAAGGTCGGACTAGGGCCACATAACCTCAAAAGGTCGGACAAAAGATTAGGGTTAACAAACTCGGACATAGCATTGGGTTAAAGCTCGGACTTCCTGATCAAACAAAAGTCGGACTTGGGCCATTTCATTAAAACTCGGATACATAGCCATTATAAAGATCGGACCCCTTTATTTACCATTCCAAAGTCGGACTAAGGCTTTTAAACATAAAACTCGGACCTTGGGGTGTTTCCCAATTAAAACTCGTACCCTTGATACTTAATACATAAATTCGGACCTAGCATGTTATTCAAAACTCAGACAAGTGTTTAGGGTTACAGAAACGCTGACATTCAATCAAACATTCGTATATTCAAGTTCACATTTACGTTTCATCAACAACAGTTACGTTTCAATGGCCATTCCAAACCCTAGTTCATGATTTTCACAGTGCAAGATCAAATCAATAAGCCGATACTTAACAATCAACCATCCTCACAAGAACAATCTATCAAACATGCAACTAATCATCATCATCATCACAATATTTCAGAATCAAATCAAAATCACAGGATACTTATATGAAGAATTAGGGTTTCACCAAGAATTACAAGAATCAAGAATTAATAGTAATCAAGCAATCAATAAACATAAATCATTTACCTTGTGTTGATTCTAGAGAAAATGTAGAAACAAAAGTGATGAATGTCTTGCCAATGATTTGGTGATGATTGCTAGAGAATGTGAACTACGTGTTTTGGTTTCTTGTGAAAATGATTAGTGAACAAGGGATTAGGGTTAAGAATCTCTAGGATTTCACTAATTACCCTCTACCTCCCTAAGTATCATATTTTACACATGCACACCATCTCATAACAATTTCATAGTTTCACCACCAAGTTCATATATTTACCAAGTCTTACACAATTAACAAACACCATGCACAATCACACAATACGATTCATTGCATCAAAACGTATACAATACCATAGCAATCAATTGTGCAAGTAAACAAGCAATAAATGCGAAATAGAAATCTTGGAAATTCAAGTTGTCACATTATCCCCAACTTAAAAGAAATTTCGTCCCGAAATTTGGTACGCACTCACTGAGGAAGCTAGGTAAACTGTAGTGTTCACTGGTTTTCCTGGGGTGTCACATCATCCCCCCGTTGATTTGGAATTTCTTCCCGAAATTCCGCAGTAGTAGCTTCAGTCTCAGTAGTGGATGCATTGGTTCCGAATAACTGGGGGTACTTTTCTTTCATTTGGTCTTCGCGTTCCCAGGTGTACTCTGGGCCACGTCGGGAGTTCCAACGAACTCGAACAAGAGGGATTCTCTTGCTTTTGAGGACCTTAACATCCCGGTCCGTGATTTCAACTGGCTCCTCGACGAACTGCAACCGCTCGTCGATAGTGAGTTCCTTAAAAGGAACTATGAGGGTCTCATCTGACAGGCACTTCTTCAGATTCGACACGTGAAATACATTGTGAACTGCACCGAGTTCAGCTGGTAGGTCTAGCTTGTAGGCCACTTTGCCTATTCTTTCTATGATCTCGAACGGTCCGACATACCGCGGATTGAGCTTGCCTCGTTTACCAAATCGAACCACACCCTTCCAGGGTGAGACTTTTAATAAAACCCGGTCCCCGACCTGAAATTCCAACGGTTTCCTACGCTTATCCGCGCATGCTTTCTGACGGTCGCGTGCTGCCGCCATGCGTTGTCGTATTTGTGCAATCTTTTCTGTGGCGTCCACTACAATCTCCGGACCCGTGATCTGACTATCCCCCACCTCTGCCCAACAGAGAGGTGACCGGCATTTACGTCCGTACAATGCCTCGAATGGAGCGGCTTGTATGCTGGTGTGATAACTGTTATTATACGAAAACTCCACCAAAGGGAGATGTTTTTCCCAGCCGTTGCCGAAATCGATAACACACGCTCGAAGCATGTCTTCTAGAGTTTGAATCGTGCGCTCAGACTGCCCATCCGACTGAGGGTGATATGCTGTGCTCATGTCTAAACGAGAGCCAAACGCTTTGTGCATCGCTTGCCATAGTTCTGACGTGAATTGTGCATCCCGATCCGAAATGATGGAGGTGGGCACCCCGTGCCTCGAAACAACTTCTTTAAGATAAACGTCTGCGAGAGTGGAGAACTTATCCGTTTCCTTAATAGCCAGGAAATGTGCAGACTTGGTGAGTCGATCCACGATCACCCATATGGTATCATTCCCACGCTGGGATCTAGGTAGGCCTGTAACAAAATCCATGGAAATTTCTTCCCATTTCCATTGCGGTATCTTGGGTTGCTGAACTAGGCCCGCTGGTTTTTGATACTCCACTTTGACTTTTGCACATGTCAAACACTTGCCAACGTAAGTCGCTATGTGGGCCTTCATGCTAGGCCACCAATATGTAGTTCTGATGTCGTGATACATTTTATCCGAACCTGGATGTATCGAGTAGCGAGACTTATGAGCTTCATCCATCACAAGTTCTCGTAAACCGCCGTATAGTGGGACCCAAATACGCCCCGTTACATAATAGGCACCGTCTTCCTTTTGTTCCAATCGTTGCCTTGAGCCGCGTAAGGCTTCAGCTTTGACGTTTTCGGGCTTTAATGCTTCCATCTGAGCAGTTCGTATCCGTGCAGGAAGACTGGACTGAATAGTGAGCTGCAAGGCTCGTACGCGTCTAGGTAGAGTGTCTTTCCGACTGAGAGCGTCAGCCACAACATTGGCCTTGCCTGGATGGTACTTGATAGCGCATTCGTAATCATTAAGTAGCTCGACCCATCGTCGTTGACGCATATTCAATTCCTTCTGCTTGAAGATATGCTCGAGACTCCTGTGATCGGTGTAAATAGTGCACTTGGTACCGTACAGGTAGTGTCGCCATATCTTAAGCGCGAAAACAACAGCTCCCAGCTCTAAATCGTGCGTCGTGTAGTTCCGTTCATGAACCTTGAGTTGACGAGAGGCGTAGGCAATAACTTTATCCCGCTGCATCAATACACAACCAAGCCCCTGTATCGATGCGTCACAATAGACCACAAAATCATCCATGCCCTCTGGCAATGAGAGGATAGGTGCGCTGCATAGTCTGTCCTTCAGGTACTGAAAAGCCGTTTCTTGTGTATTACCCCAACGATAGGTAACACCTTTCTGTGTCAACATAGTAAGCGGCTGTGCGATCTTGGAGAAGTCTTTAATAAATCATCTGTGATACCCTGCCAAACCCAAGAATTGGCGTATTTCCGTTGGTGTACGCGGTGCAGGCCAGTTCCTGATCGAATCTACCTTGGATGGATCGACATGAATCCCATCCCTGTTCACCACATGGCCTAGAAAGTGGACTTCACGAAGCCAGAAGTCGCATTTTGAAAACTTGGCGTACAGTTGTTCCTTTCGAAGAAGTTCCAAGATAAGACGTAAGTGCTGCTCCTGCTCCTCCTGACTCTTGGAGTAGATCAGAATGTCGTCGATGAAGACAATGACGAACTTGTCAAGATAGGGTTTGCACACCCTGTTCGTTAGATCCATGAAGACTGCAGGCGCGTTCGTAAGCCCGAATGGCATGACAAGAAACTCGTAGTGGCCGTAGCGAGTTCTGAATGCAGTTTTGGAGACGTCCTCATCCCGGACTCTCAGCTGATGGTACCCTGACCTTAGATCGATCTTGGAGTAGTAACTCGACCCTTGCAATTGGTCAAATAAGTCGTCGATACGAGGAAGAGGATAGCGGTTCTTCACTGTGACCTTGTTCAATTCGCGGTAGTCTATGCACATCCTGAAAGTGCCATACTTCTTTTTCACAAAAAGTACTGGAGCTCCCCAAGGCGAAGAGCTTGTACGAATAAAGCCCTTATCCAAGAGCTCTTGTAGTTGCTTAGACAGTTCTTCGAATTCCGTTGGAGCCAAACGATACAGTGCGCGAGCTATAGGTGCTGCTCCTGGAGATAGCTCGATTTGAAACTCGACTTGACGATGAGGCGGTAGGCCTGGTAAATCTTCAGGGAACACTTGAGGAAATTCGTGTACAACTGGAATATCCTCTATTCTTTTCTCTTTCGTCGCTGCATCAGTTACAAGTGCCAAAATGGCAGTGTGACCTTTTCGTAAACATTTTTGAGCCTTCAAGAAAGAGATGATGCCAACCACAGCACCACTCTTGTCGCCTTGAACTTCGAGAGGTTCTTGGCCAGAACGAGGAATGCGAACAATCTTTTCTTTGCATAGGATTTCTGCTTGCTGTTGCTGCTGGCGATTCTGATTTGCAGGACGTGGGCTCCTGAATCCTTAGCTTCATGGCCCATCTTGAGGTACCTCTGGCAACGTCCCTCGTTGCACTAACCACCGTGGTGTCTGTTGCATTTGCTACCCATTGGGTGAATTCCCCGATATCCACCCTGCCCCTGACCACCAGAAGTTGGCTAACTCGGCTCTGGTGATCACTATTCTTGCGCTGCTGCAATGCTTGAGACCGAACGGTAGCTGAACCCTTGCTGGAATACCCATCCCATTCCCGCTTGTTGTCACTAGGAGTAGCGGGAGTAGCAGAAGTGGTAGCGGTAGTAATAGCGCTGATACAACTAGGCAGCCTGTTCTGTTCCACTGCCTGATCCGTGAGGCGATGAGCAAGACGCTGAATGTCTTGGATATTGTCGAGGTTAGCCGATGTAGCATGGCTCTGAATCTCTGAGGCTAGACCCTTGAGGTACAATTCGATACGCTTGCTTGGAGGGTCCACCATGGTTGGACACAAGGTGGCCAGTTCGTTCGACCGTTTCGTATAAGCATCAATTTCCTGACCCCGTCATTTTCAATTGGTAAAGCTCCACTTCCAACTTGTGGATGTCATCACGCGTGCAGTATTCCCTTTTAATGCGTTCTTTGCATTCGTTCCAGGGGGTGGCGTTAGCAGCTGCCAGCCCTAATATCTGAATTGCGCGTTCCACCAGGTTAGCACGATTCCTTCCAACGTAACAGTGGCGTACTTGACCCTGCGAGTCTCAGGGCATTCACACATCTCGAATACCGACTCGAGCTTCCCAAACCAATGGAGTAGTCCCACTGCTCCTTCTGTGCCACTGAATGTGCTTGGACGACAGTCCATGAAGTTCTTGAATGTGCAGACAGGTTGCTGTGCGTTCTGGCCCGTTGCGCGAGAAATATAGGTCAAGGTTAAGCGCGAGAGTTGGGTCACGAGAGTAGGATCTAACATCCTAGGATAGGTTTGGAAAAGCAGGTTATACCTCCTGCGTGTGCGGCTGCAAGCGCCGCAGCAACTTGTTCGTTAATGAGAGCCGTCAACTGGGCTTGAGTCATGTTAACACGTCCAGACATGATCGAACAGTAAAGGTAGCGTAAGTATGAATGGTTCGCGAGTAGTGCGATGACAAAAGAGTGTAAGCACGTAGGTGTTCTCAAGCAATAACAAGTAGTGAGTAATGTAATCTAAGCATACCACGAGCAAAGTTCTATGTAATTCTAGCATGTAGGCAATAAACATAAACCTTATTACCTAGGATGTTGAGTCTTGCACGTGGAGCGAAGCGTCGTTGTGGATCGTTGAGAGCATTGTTCTGGTTATAGTCTGGTTTTAATAAAACGTTTTCCCATATTAAAACCAAGTTCTCTATAAGCAATGGCTCTGATACCAATCTGTCACACCCCCAAAATCCACACGCGGAGTATCACCACTTGGGAGCGTGACTGACTAGGATCAAGCCATCAATCATATCGAACATAGCATTTAATAATAAAAATAGATAATGTAATTCAACAAGACATGATTGATGTTCAAAACCAAACATTTGTTTAAGTAGCGGAAGCATGTAAGTAAACCCAACATAAATAATAATGTAATGTCATAAGTGTTTAAAGAAACAATCACGATCCAAGCCCACAACGACCAGCTCCTCCCTGTGCAAGCTCCATGTACCTAACGACCTGCAAGGCATGTAACAGAGGATCAACAACTAGTTGAGCGAGTTCACAGAAAGTAAATGCGTAATAGTAAGTTCGTTTGTAACAGGTGGCTCTACTGGGCCGTTAGTACGTTCTATTGGTGGGGGCTTCCCATGTTGTATAACCACTAGACTACTCGTAACCATAAGTATCCTTCACAACCGAGGATAGTAGTAAGTATAAATACACGTAGGTTTTACGTGAGTATCCTTCACAACCGAGGATAGTAATAAGTGTAAGTACACGTAGGTTCTACGTGAGTATCCTTCACAACCGAGGATAGTAATAAGTGTAAGTACACGTAGGTTTTACGTGAGTATCCTTCACAACCGAGGATAGTAATAAGTGTAAGTACACGTAGGTTTTACGTGAGTATCCTTCACAACCGAGGATAGTAATAAGTATAAGTCTACGTAGATTGTAAGTATGTGTCCTGCACAACCGAGGACAGTGAATAGCATACGTATGTGTCCTGCACAACCGAGGACAATGGTATGGTAGTCTAGTATTAGTGTCAGTACGAATCTATTCAACCTTATTCCTTCAATCCCATTCCCAAGCCCTTGGGAATCCCATGCCTTAGTAAGGGTGTGAACTCACCTTGGTTTGCTAGGTATGTTATTGCTTCTAGGGTTTATTAATCGTCTAAGTCTGTTACACACGACCTAGGATATATTGCACATGATACGATATAAGTGTTTGCATCCAATTAGGGTTTGCAAGTTATTGGAAATCAAGTAACGGTGTTTTGTGTGCTTATCGTGTACAGGATGATATCACATAGAATGACTCATACATGCAAGATCATACAGGTGCATTCAGTATCATGCGATCATATACAGAATCACACATCACGTAGACAGTTAATCGTATTCACATAATTCACACGTCGCGTCTTTGATTACACAGTTTAATCTAACGTAACATGTTATCATCGTAAATAAGCTTAACAGGTTTAATAGGGTTTGCGGCTAAAATAAGTGACATACACATCTTATCAGATTCAATCATTATTTATTGCACTTTCATGGCCTCATATTGAATACACATCAGAATCAGACAGGGCCTTGCCCTTCATAAAAAAAACTAGACAAGTGTGGGGGGGGGGGTTTCCCTGTTAAAGGTCGGACATAAAGTGTGAGGGGTTAAAAGTCGGACAAGAGGTCCCCCTTTAAAACTCGGACTCCCACCAACATGCTAAGAAAAGTCGGACCTTTTGTATGCTCATAAAAGTCAGACTAATAACCTCCTAAAACTCGGAGCCTACAACATGTTAAAGCTCGGACTAGAACAAGCAAAAAAACTCGGACCAAGTGTTGTGTATAAAGGTCGGACTAGGGCCACATAACCTCAAAAGGTCGGACAAAAGATTAGGGTTAACAAACTCGGACATAGCATTGGGTTAAAGCTCGGACTTCCTGATCAAACAAAAGTCGGACTTGGGCCATCTCATTAAAACTCGGATACATAGCCATTATAAAGATCGGACCCCTTTATTTACCATTCCAAAGTCGGACTACGGCTTTTAAACATAAAACTCGGACCTTGGGGTGTTTCCCACTTAAAACTCGGACCCTTGATACTTAATACATATCGGACCTAGCATGTTATTCAAAACTCAGACAAGTGTTTAGGGTTACAGAAACTCTGACATTCAATCAAACATTCGTATATTCAAGGTCACAGTTACGTTTCATCAACAACAGTTACGTTTCAATGGCCATTCCAAACCCTAGTTCATGATTTTCACAGTGCAAGATCAAATCAATAAGCCGATACTTAACAATCAACCATCCTCACAAGAACAATCTATCAAACATGCAACTAATCATCATCATCATCACAATATTTCAGAATCAAATCAAAATCACAGGATACTTATATGAAGAATTAGGGTTTCACCAAGAATTACAAGAATCAAGAATTAATAGTAATCAAGCAATCAATAAACATAAATCATTTACCTTGTGTTGATTCTAGAGAAAATGTAGAAACAAAAGTGATGAATGTCTTGCCAATGATTTGGTGATGATTGCTAGAGAATGTGAACTACATGTTTTGGTTTCTTGTGAAAATGATTAGTGAACAAGGGATTAGGGTTAAGAATCTCTAGGATTTCACTAATTACCCTCTACCTCCCTAAGTATCATATTTTACACATGCACACCATCTCATAACAATTTCATAGTTTCACCACCAAGTTCATATATTTACCAAGTCTTACACAATTAACAAACACCATGCACAATCACACAATACGATTCATTGCATCAAAACGTATACAATACCATAGCAATCAATTGTGCAAGTAAACAAGCAATAAATGCGAAATAGAAATCTTGGAAATTCGAGTTGTCACACGTACACTGGTCGTAAACTTGTGGTTACTGAAAATACCCCTTAGTGAGCTGAAAGGGCAAGTTTAAAACATGTGGTTGTGGTTAAACCAGCTGAAATTTGCTGACTAGCTAATCTTATTTGTTCTGGGAGTCTGACGCTCCCCGCGTAAGGATTTGGGCAATCCTTACGCGCCCCGCCTGAGGGTCACAGACCAGAATTTTCAGTTTTAGTCCCTGCACTTCAGAAACATGCAATTTGGCCCATTTTTGGCACTTTTAAGCCCCGTTAACTTCATTTCAAGGCTCTAAGATGAAGTTAAAGTGTAGGGGACTTGAAATATGCTCAAAAATATTCCGGATGTCGGTTCGTTTGGCCGTACGATCGCGATGTTTGGTTAATTACGACGGAATGCGCATAAGCGCGAAAGACGATCCAAATGACGCGACGAATGGATTTTTCTCATGCCAAACACTAAGGCATAATATTACAATGCTTACATAAATTTTTGGATGTCCGGATGTATTCCGAACGTAAGTTATGCGCGAAAGTGCAAACTTGTGCACTTTTTGACACTTTTAGTCCCTGAATGATCCAAAAGTTTGTTTTAGCATACCAAACCCCTCAAAGCCTATTTCTAAGCTATGTAAAGGATATTTATGGTATGTTTAACTTATGGACATGTTCCGGAATGTTCGTTACAGTTCAAATTGGCATACTTTCGCAGTTTGTCAAGTTTAGTCCTTGTAAGCGAATTAACTTGTTTTTGCCATACCAAAGCCTTCAAAAACTTATTTCTAAGTTATGTAAAGGTTATTTAAGGTATGTTAAGTATATGTTGATGTCCCGGAGTATTTTCCGCATTAAACTGGGTACGTTTACGCACCAGGTTGCGTATAATTCTCTAGAAAGCGATGTAAAGTTTGAAATTGAACAAGAATTGATATGTGCAATAGATACACATATTTATACAAGGTCCCAAGTATGAAATACGATATTTCATCGGCTTGGTATTTGTTTGATGGTCGTGGTGACACAGGTGTCACAAACTGGATGGTAGATGGCTTTTCGATAGTAATCATTATTGTTGTTGAAAGGATTTTGAGCTCCACTTGCTTCGCGGTTGGTGCATTCTCTCTTGAAGTGTCCTTTCTCCCTGCAATGAAAACAAGTGACTTTAGATTTGTCAAAACCTAAAGTAGAAACATTAGCCTCATGAAAATCATCTCTCCCCGTGATCTGCTTAAATTTCTCAGCTCTCCGTAACACGCTTGCCAAACACCACTTTATGTCCATTAGCTCCATCTCTTCAGCATCTATCTGATCGTAATCTTCCTTTGTTAACATTAGATTTCCGATACGACCTGCAACAAAACAACTGTAAGACTCTAAAACCATTCCTAATAAAGACATGTGGTTTTTAGCAACTTCCTCAGAATAATCTTGATCATTTTCAAGATTTAATACAATATTGCACTGAAGTTTCTTCCCATTTTTTGTTGCTGAAAAGTTTGGATCAAAAGATGGAAATGATGTGAAACTGGTTTTGCTATTTGATCCTGATGATGAACTTCCAGAAGTATTCTTGGCATTGTAAGCAATTTCTATTTTCGGAGATAGATTTGTAGATTTCTCATTCACTCCTGCTTTATAATACAATCCAATATCCTGTTCGCCATCAAAATCCTTCATTCTAACAATATTTCTTTTTTCCATTTCTTGAGCTTCTAATTTTTCAATGAATTTGCTCAAAGTTAACATACTAAAACCCTTTTTGTTCCTGAGCATCATCAGATAGGTTCCCCACGTTTCATGTGGTAACGCATCAGCAAGCTTTTTAATTAACTCTTCATTGTCTTTGTTGATGCTTAACCTTTTCATGTTCACCAATAAGTTGCAATATCTTTCAATGATTTGTTTTGTACTCTTGTTTTTCAATCCTCTAAACAAATCAAACTCCTTTTTCAAAAGCGACTTTTTATTTTTTACCATTTCCTGACTACCAACCAACTTTGAACGCAACGCTTTCCATATTGAATACGAACTCCCGTTGTGTTGTAACAATACCATAATATCTTCTTTCACAGCTTGTTGTAGCAGGCTTAACATCATTTTCTCATTTTTGTACTTCCTTTTGTCATGTGCACTCATGTCTTTAATCGCAACTTCCTCTTCATCATCGTTTAACGGTCTCACATACTTTGTTTCCACACACTCCCATGCGTCTAAGTAGTTAGCTTGAACCCAGTTTTCGAAACGACCCTCCCATCCTTTATATTCTTCAATGTTCAATAGTTTGGGTGGTTTTTGCATTGTTCCCGTTTCGTTTTCAAGCATTGTGGTTTGAGCAACAGTGATCGGGGTAACCGGAGTAGCAAAGGCGTTATAAAATTCCTCGTCCATTTTTTTTAGATTTTTAACAAGTTTCACAGCTGTCCGTAAAAGTGAAACTAGTTTGTTCACAAAAGCGAAACTTCAGGTTTTGTTCACTAGAGCGAAACTACTTTGAACTTTGGAGTGGAACCTCTAATTTAGTCACAATAAGCGAAACTAAGATGTCCGAATAAGCAAAACCTTCTGATAAGATGTAACAATGAGCGAAACAAGTATGATCAGAAGAGCGAAACCCATGAATTGATGACACAAGAGCGAAATATGTTTGTCTTTGGAGCGAAACCTCCTGATAAAGTGACACAAAAGCGAAACATGATAGTCCGAATAAGCGAAACTACTGAGTGTTTGTAAAAGCGTAACCTATTCGGAATCAAGTTTAGTCCATTTTTAATGTGAATTTTAACACCAAAATCACAAGGATTTGTCTATGTCCAATAACACACAATCAGTGCAATTTTGATCCAATTTTAACCGGTAAAACCTCCTGAACTGATGAAAGATGGTGTAGAAGATAGAAATATCAATGAATTCCAGCTATTCTCTACAGAACTCCTCCTCCTGGAGCTCTGATACCACTTGTAGGATCGTGTTTCGACCCGAACGAGTCATTCAGAGGAGTTTTGATCAAATACAGATGCGGAAAATAAGTATCTGACTTAGAAACAACTAGGAAATCACTTTAAACACCTCTTTGCATTGATTTATGACAGTTTACATCCACATATCAAACCGGCAGCACTTCGGTAAGAGTTACAAGAGACTGATCTAGGTTTCGTTCGAATGACACCTATTTATAGGCCTTGAGGTTTCGCTCCAAAGGTCATGTACTCATGAGCGAAACCTTCAGCTTGACAAAAAAGTGGAACTACAATGATATAAAAGCGAAACCTCCTATGTGTCCCTATGAGCGAAACCTATAACAAACACAGATACACTCTCCTGTTTTCTCGTATTACGTGCCCTGATCTAACACTCTAAGACTAAGACTCGATCCAAGACGAAGTTGACAGATGTAGTGCACCAACACGGGGACTAGGTCAGTACTTCCGTACAGCAGAAGTCCCGGGATAATACCTCAGATATCACTGAGCATAAAGACCTAGTATCTCAGAATAAGTGACCTTTCAAACAAGATTTCAGGGGTTACCTATATATCCAAGCAGTTTTGTTAACCCACAGAATAAGCAAGTTTGATTTTTAAATTTATATCTCGTCACAATGTATTAAATGTGTAAAAACCTACTGACACATCCGCAGACACATATTAACTTTACAAATCTTTAGCATGGTGTGACAGTCCACTAATGTACTATCATTTCCTCTTTTTTACAACAAAACTCATTTTTGATTTTATCATGTTTTTTGGCTTTTTCAAATTTTCTAATGTTTTTGGATTTTCTGAAATTTTCTACTCCTCCTAAAATGCAATCACATTAAAGAAAAATTTGAAAATTTTCTAAACTTTTGACCCACTTGAAAACACGAAATGTAAAACAGACTGTACAAAACTTGACAGCCGATATCAAATCACATCAAATCACCATTCACTTGCCATAAACAATCAGAACTCCCCCTATCAACAAACTATTTTCCCATTATGATTTCAAAACACTTAAGTTTGTTTAAATCAAAATGGTTTTTCCGGAAAATAAGTTTGATTGATTTTACCACTTATAGGTTTATCAATTTGAGTTCGGGGATGTGGTTCATCATCTTGTCTTTCAACCACTTGTAGGAAAATGCAAGTACAAATTAATGTCCTTGATTTACCATATGCAATAATGCACAACTTCTTACCACTTGTAAACAAACACTAACAAACCTTTTTACCGTTTGTATGATTGACGTTACCTAATAAATCCTCAAGAAAGATGCCGATACCTGCTCCTGGCTTACCAACCTGGGAGCTCCGGCAAGTCAGGTTTTTTAGTTGAAGAAAATATCCACCCAAGCCTGACCAGCCTTGGGTTTTACCGAGTCACCATCACCCAGTTTCTTACCTTTCCTCTTCTTCTCATAAAATTCTTTAACCCCTTTGACTTTTCGGTCAATCATCTTTCCAAAGATATGTTTTACCTTGAGGTTAAAGACCTTTTCAGCATCAAAATCCTGTTTGTCATTGTAAAATTGGTTAGAAATTTCAACTTTACCAATTTTCTTCTTATAATTTTCAGCCCGAAGTGATGGAAAGTCCTCATCATTCACAGTCGGAACAGATTTTTCATCTTTTAAAATATCTTCACTTTTTGAAACAACTTGTGGCTCATCTGACTTTGTGGAGTCAAATTCATCGCCAGAAGATAGATCCTCTGATTTTGACCTATCAGAATCATCGCTAGAGCTTTCAGCAACTTTCTTAACAACCCATTTCTGGTTGTCAGATTTAGCTCTCTTCTTGTAAAACTTGTTTGAACATTCACCAATTTCAAATGTAGAATTTTTAAACAATTTTGTTCTATCAATTGGTGGTTCAAACTCAACCACTTGCTCTTTGAGTTTACGAGATACTCTCTGTTTTGATTGTATTGCCTTAGAACAATCTCTGGCAATATGTCCAACAGTGTTGTATTGGAAACAGGTTCTCGTATCTTTCTTCTGCTCAGCCATCTTCTTTATTTCCTCTTCCTTCTTTGCAAGGAATTCATTGTTTGACTGCCTCCAAAAATCTTTCTTTTCTTCTTCGTCTGCTGACGTTCCTGAGACAAATGTCATTTTGGATTTAAAATCATGAACATATTTTTCATTTTTCTGTTTTTCTGTTGGAATAAAACCCAACCCTTTCTTTTTGAAATTACCGTTATGGTTTGATTTCTTTTGGAAACCAAAACCAAAACTGTAACCCTTTTTCTTGTTTAATCTTTGTTGTACTCTTGAGGTGTAAGGTTTAGGTTTTTCATTAAGACATAAGTCTTTTATTTCAGAAATATTAATTTCTGTTAGTTTGAAAACCTTGTTTATTAGTTCAGTTTTGACACCTCTTATTAGAAATTCCTTATCAGAATATAATTTGTCAGAATCATTCAAAGTATAAGCAACTTTAAACGGTTCGTCATCCAAATTAGATTTTGATAACAGGAATTTTCTATCATACACAATTTTGCCCTGTTTTTCTGTTTGACCCGGAGTGCTTGACTCAGACTTTGACTCTGACGCGGACTCCGACTTTGACTCTTCTGTTTCATCGTTTCCTAACACATGATCCACCACTATCTTCATCAATTGAGATTGTTGATCAGTGTCAGATGATGTAAACGTGACATCAATACTTTCTGGTAGATTGACTGACGACTCCGACTCCCATTGTAAGTTTGTTGCCTTTTTGACTCTTTCATCATTTGGATTTCTAGCCAAATATCCATTTTCTAGAGGGGGTGGACACTTGTTGTAACTGACACCTTGTTTCTTACCAGATGTTGTCTCTATAGTGCCTTTCTTCTTTTTAGTCTTTTTCACTGGAGTCTTTTCTTCAATCTTTTCTTCCGAAATCTTCTTTTCTTCAGTTACATCATTGTTCTCAAATGCCTTCAAGCTTTCAGCCATCGGATAAATCCTGTCAATGACATAAGACGAACATGAGTAACTTTTCAACAAGCGATTAACTCTTTCAGTTTCAATTCTCTGAATTTCAAGTTTCTGTTCTAGATCAGCACACTTCTCAATATAATTGTTCACAACTTTTTGCTTACCCATGAACGCTCCCTGAAGCGTTTTCATTGCTGTAGCCTGCTCTTCACTTGTGTCATTGTACATATTCATCGTCCTGTTCAACACATCATATGATTCTTTTAATCTGTTCATGTTGTGGATCAATGAACTGTTCTGTTTCTTTATAGCTTCACAATTCTCACAAGTTATTGGACTCTTCTTTGCAATGGCTTCTTCATTAATCTCGAACTTTGGAGTTTCTTTCATTTTTCTTCTCACTACTGGTACTGTCTCATCATCACTGCTAACCGGTGTTTTTACCTTCTTCTTTTTCTTCTTTGCCTTCTCATCCTCACTATCACTCTCTGCCATCATCTTCAAATGTTTCTCCATTTGTCTGGCATAATACTTAGTATCATCATCACTTTCTTCTTCAATTTTAGCAACAAACGCTGTGTAAGCTGTAGCTTGATCAGGAATGTAGTTATCCCAAGAGAAATTTTCCCAGCTAAAACCCTCAGGTAACTTTTCATCATCTTGATCGATCAAACAAGCTTTTCCATCAGCTGATACATATTTATCCCAGTTGAATGACTTCTTTTCTACCTGATTAACTACACAAGCTCTCTTTCCAGAATCTTCAATAATGGGTCTTCCATGTGCAGTTTGTGCTTGATGTTGATTCTGTTGAGATGGTTGTTGAGCAACTTGATGGTAGATGGCTTTTCGATAGTAATCATTGTTGTTGTTGAACAGATTCTGAGCTCCACTTGCTTCGCGGTTGGTGCACTCCCTCTTGAAGTGACCTTTCTCCCTGCAACGAAAACAAGTAACTTTAGATTTGTCAAAACCTAAAGTAGAAACATTAGCCTCATGAAGATCATCTTTCCCCGTGATCTGCTTGAATTTCTCAGCTCTCCTTAATACGCTGGCCAAACACCATTTTATGTCCATCAGTTCCATCTCTTCAGCATCTATCTGGTCGTAATCTTCCTTTGTTAGCATTGGATTCCCGATACGACCTGCAACAAAACAGCTATAAGATTCTAAAACCATTCCCAATAAAGACATATGGTTTTTAGCAACTTCCTCAGAATAATCTTGATCATTTTCAAGATTTATAACAATGTTGCATTGAAGTTTTCTCCTATTTTTGGTTGCTGAAATGTTCGAATCAAAAGACGGAAATGATGTGAAACTAGTTTTGCTGTTTGATCCTGATGATGAGCTTCCAGGAGAATTCTTAGCGTTGTTAGCAGTTTCTATTTTTGGAGATAGATATGTGGACTTCTCATTCACCCCTGCTTTGTAATACAACCCAATATCCTGTTCACCATCGAAATCTTTCATCCGAACAATCTTTCTTTGTTCCATTTCCTGAGCTTCTAACTTTTCAATGAATTTGCTCAAGGTTAACGTGCTAAAACCCTTTTTGTTCCTGAGCATCATCAGATATGTTCCCCAAGTTTCATGTGGTAACGCATCTGCAAGATTTTCAATTAACTCTTCATTGTCTTTGTTAATGCTTAACCTCTTCATGTTCACCAACAAGTTGCAATATCTTTCAATAATTTGTTTTGTACTCTCATTCTTAATCCTCTAAACAAATCAAACTCCTTTTTCAAAAGCGACTTCTTGTTCTTGACCATCTCCTGACTACCAACAAACTTTGAACGCAACACTTTCCAAATTGAATAAGAACTTCCGTTGTGTTGTAATAAGACCATAATATCTTCTTTCACCGCTTATTGTAACAAACATAACATCATTTTTTCATTCTTATATTTCTTTTTGTCATCGGCACTCATATCTTTTATCGCAACTTCCTCTTCATCATCATTTAACGGTCTCACACACTTTGTTTCAACACACTCCCATGCATCTAGGTAGTTAGCTTGTACCCAGTTCTCGAAACGACCTTCCCAACCTTTATATTCTTCAATGTTCAATAGTTTGGGTGGTTTTTGCAATGTTCCCGTTTCGTTTTCGACCATTGTGGTTTGTGTAATACTGATCGGGGTAACCGAAGTAGCGAATGCGTTGTAAAATTCCTCGTCCATTTTTCAGATTTTAGAAATTTATGCAACTTTCCTTAAAAGCGAAATTAAGACTTTGGATGTCCTAAAAGCGAAATCAGATTGTTCACAAAAGCGAAACCTCTGATATTGTTCACTGGAGCGAAGCCAGTATGTTCAAATGAGCGAAACCTTTGAGTATGTGACGCAAGAGCGAAATTACTTGGTCAAATAATCGAAACCACTGATATAGTGTCACAAAAGCAAAATCTGATGGTTCAAATGACCGAAACCTTCTGATTTGTGTACCTATGAGCGAAATCAGGATGTCCAAATAAGCGAAATTACTAAGTGTTTGAATAAGCGAAACCTAATCGGAACCAATTTTAGTCCGTTTTTAATTCGTATTTCAATGCCAAATTCTCAGGGATCTGTCTATGTCCAATTACGCACAATCTGTGAAATTTTGAGCTGATTTTGATCGGTAAAATTTTTTGAACTGGAGAAAGAAGGTGTAGAAGTAAGAAATTTCGATGAATTCCAGCTATTCTCTGCAGAACTCCTCCTCCTGAAGCTCTGATACCAGTTGTAGGATCGTGTATCGACCCGAACGAGTCGTTCAGAGGGGTTTTGATCAGATACAGGTGCGGAAAACAAGTATCTGACTTAGAAACAGCTAGCAAATCACCTTTAACACCTCTCTGTATTGATTTGACAACGATTACATACAAATCTCACACCGGCAGCACTTCGGTATGAGTTACAAGGGAATGTTATGTGGTTTCGCTCATAAGCACCTATATATAATGCTTGAGGTTTCGCTCCAAGGAACACTGCCATATGAGCGAAACCCTAAATGACCATATAAGCGAACCTACCAATTGACACATAAGCGAAACCACTATGTATGACCATATGAGCGAAACCCTGACCTAAGATACATACAATCTCCTATTTTCTCGTATACCGTGCCCTGATCTAACAATCTACGACTAAGACTCGATACAAGACGAAGTCGACAGATGTAGTGCACCAACACTAACCAATTACAGAAACTGTTGAACAGGAGTTTTGGCGGACCTAGCTTCTCGCTTTGGGGAGCTCCAGTTACACCCATGAAGACAAGCCTTACCGTACGTGTACTGGTTACCAAGAACTTAACAAGGTGATAATCGAGATCCGTTTGCCTCGACCTGGTAGTGCCAACCTGTCGACTAGTTGCGATGGACAAACTTTCATTCGAGTACTAGTTTACGAACGGACTATTATCAGATGGAAGTCCAAGGGGAGAATGTTCCTAAAGCGGCATATCAAACGCAGTATGGCCAATGCGACTTTGTATTCCGTGACCTTTTGGTTAATCCACACACCAGCAGCTTTATGGACCACATGAACCGACCGCATTTATCGATGACGTTTTGGATCATTTCCAGGAGAAGGAACATCATGGGCGGCATTTGTATCTTATCTTAGAGCTCCCGAGTAAGAGGCCACTACCCGCGAAGTCTGGTGAAGTGTAACTTCTGGAATCGAGAGGTACATTTTTGGTCAAGTAATCAATGAAGTGGGAAAACCCGTTGATCTCGCAATGATCCATTTTGTTAAAAACCGATCGACACCAAGGATTCTTCGGGGATACAGCAATACCTTGGTCTTGCTAGGTACTATCGCAGATTCATCACAGGATTTTTGAAGATTGCGCAACTTTAATCTCTTTAGCACAGCCGGGTGTTGTGTACTCGTGGGAGACAAAGCAGGCAAATGTCTTTCAGCTTTTGAAATCCGACTCTACAATGCACTGGGCAGCGTCTTTACCCGAGGGTATGGGTGATCTAGCGGCATACCATGATGGTGCGAATCAGAGTCCCAGTTACACATTGATACAACACTAGAAGGAGATGGCCCCCGTGGTGGACTTACAGGAATAATTGCACGAGCCACGACCTGCGGTGGAAGCCATAGTCTTTGGATTTAAATTGGAGGCATTACTTGGATGGTACCGAATGCACCACTTAGATCGATCACAAGGGCCTCCCGTGTACCCTTGTTTCAAGAGAGCTAAACATGTGATGGCAACGATGGATGGAACTTTTGAATGAATACGACCGTGAAACCTGGACGTGCACGAGCTTTGCAACTCGCTAACGACTCTAACACACCTGATCAGGCTCACCTTGTTCAAACGGAAGAACTGAAGGAAGAGAGTTCTCAAGAGTAACCCATGTGGGGCATGGGGAAGCAACATTTGGCAGGTCGGACGATATTTGCTACTTCAGGGAACAAATATGGACCTCACTATACAGCAACCTTAGGGAACTAGTGCAGGCGAAGCACACGGGCCTCGATATCCTATTCATCTGAGTTTTGGTAGGATGTATTAAACCCTGAAGACCATGTACGGGTGACCGGGCCTGAAGGCCCACATAGCAACGCATGGGAACGATGTTCGACTTGTGGGAAAGTCAAGGTGGGATATTAGCAACCAGAAACACATGTATGGAAATGAGGACATACTGCCATGGATTTTGTCACTGGTCTGCTTACAACTCAAAACGGAAACATTATCACCTGGGTGATTGTTGATTGTCTCATGTAACCAACATACTTTCTTGCAATCAAGGAAACGGACGAGTCTTCACAGATGGTGAACATTCCCCTGAGAGAGGCGGTTTTTTGTAGGCATGAGGTGCCAACTCCTGATACCTTCGATTTTAAGCTATACCTTATTTATGACAGGCATTACACAACACTCTTGGCCCACGTCTAGACACGAGCATTATTTATCATAGGACAAACACTTAGGGTATACGAACCACCCCTGACACTCGAAGACATGCTGCGAGCATGTGTGGGATTGACTTAGTGTAAATTGGAAGGACGCATACTTTTGGCTGAGTTCTACTGTAGCTGTTACCCTTCTAGTATTCAGACAGCTCTGTTTGAGGCATTGCATGAGTGATAATGCCAATCTCCTCGTGGACTGAGGTGGATAACAACCTACTCATGGGTCCAGGACTTGCACTCGAAACTCTGGGCAAGATAATTCAAATTGGAGATCGTGTGGCGACAACGCGTGATCGTCAGGGAACCTGCTAATTTAGGAAACACTAGGAGTTCGCTGCAGGCGATCGTGTCATATTGGAAGTCTCACACTATAAATATATCCCTAAACCCTCACACCCTCATTTTTATTAAAATAAAACCCCAGGACCACACATCAGCCACACATTCTTCTTCCCTTCCCTCTCTCCCTCGGTCAGACTCTCTGGTGACCGGAGAGTGGGTTCCGGCGCCCATTCTGACCAGCAAGTTGCACCCCTTGCTTCTCACCATCCATAAAACCCTATTTCCCCTTCCTGTACCATACACACACACACGTATTCCCTGAACAAGAGGAGAAAGATTTAGAGACAGGAGTAGAGACGAAGAGAGAGCGAGTAACAGCGGAGAAAATGGTGGCGCCGTCAGTATCGGTGATCGGAGGAGCGGCGACTGACGGCTGAGACACTTGGGTTTCGCGTAACACTCAAGTTATGAGACTCCGGCAACCTCTGTGCTACTCCGGCTACCAGATAAACCACGACGGCGACGACAATGAGAGGGAACGACAGCAGAGTGTTTACCCCGTCGGTTAGTTTTTGGCTATTGTCATACCCTTGTGGCTTCTGATTTTGTATAAATGTCTGTTTGTTTTGAACTATTTGAAAGGATGACTTATGATTACTGAAGTTGATAAGTGATTATATATATCTTCTTGTATAAACCGGTTATGTGATGTAGAAGGTAGCAAATGTTGCTTTGAATTCTTGTGAGCTTAAACTGTGAAATGAAAGCATGATTATAGAAGTTGGTCGATACCTATTCATCTTCTTTTATCTTGCATCTTTTGTGAAATTCGATTAGTGAAATGAAAGGGAATGCACATGTTTAAGGATAGAGTTTTTCTTTTTATAGTGTTGTGACAAGCTGCTCATGTATAACAGAATGCATGCTTGTTGAAAAATTAATTGTTATGAGGATATGATTTCTTTATATATATATATATATATATATATATATAAACAGGTTAGATGTCAAGATGGTAGGGTAGGGGTCTGATGGTTCGTTTGGCCAATTTGGTTGTTTGAAATCCTTGTGGCTTTAAAGTGCAAAGTGAAAATGGTTTTCTGATGTTTGTAATAACATAGATTTATTCTTGTGGGAAACCTAGGATTGACATGGTATATGTTGGTTTGTACCAATTTGGTGTTAATGTTATGGCTGAAACAGAAATTGGTTACCTTACGTTTATTCATGAGATTTGCAAAGCTAGAATTGGTTTACAATTTTAGTGAATAGGAGTATGTTATAAAAATGATGATAATTTCAAATGATGATAATTTTAGAAGATGTGATGTACATAGATATAGCAGTATGATGTCCATGGTTACGAGGTTAATGATTTAGGATAAGATGATTCGATGTAAACTGTTTGACTTAATCCGGGTCGCACACTCCCGTGTCTCACACTCCCTGTCGCACACTTAACTTTACGTCGCACACATTTAACGTGACCGCACACTCAGTTTGGGTCGTCAACTAATTGGGCCGCACACTCATGATTCGAACTGTATGATTAGGGCCGCACACTTGAATTGGATTGTATTATATTACTAAGATATAAATTTATACATGTCCATATGCTTATATGTGATGTTACGAATTGTATGCTATGTGCTAAATACGTGTACAAATACGTGAAATGCTTACATAACAAACCTAACAAATATTGGTAACCATAATAGGGTATGGTTGACCAACATAACACAAGTAAATTATCTGTCGAGCGAAGCAAAGGTGAGTTCACCACTTTGAGCATGCGTCCCGGTGGTTGGGACAGTCAGTGGGTATCCCGAGGAGGGATAAATCTTTCGGGTAAAACTGGGATGTTGGATAATATTCTCACTCTCTATCTTTTAAGTCCCATCTTTTTCTATCGTGGGTGCTAGCGGGGTATTAGTTGGTAGCGCTACTTAGGTTTGGCACCCTCACCCCGTTCCGGAGAGAGGGCGGGTGTGAACTAATGACCCAGTCGGGCCCAGTGCTTTGATAGGAGCACTGGGGAACGGGCAAAACATACATCAGGATCCGTCTTGTTCAGTATCGAGATATTATCAACATTGCTTTCGTATTTGTTAAACAAAATGGATTAAATACTTTTTAACAAACATTTTCATAAACTGTGAACTCGTCAGCTTTGTCTGATACACTTGTTCCATGCTCGCAGGTCGTTAGGTGTATTGAATCTGGAACTTGCTGTCTGGAGGATCTGGAGTGGTCATGGGTCAACTGGAGGGACTCATGTGATTATTTGTGGCTATTACACATTGGCTTTTTTTTTTTTTTGAACAATTTAAAGTTGGTTTACAAATTGCTTCCGCTGAACATATTGGTTTACATTTAAACTCATGATTGGTGTTTTTCATTAATATTTGAGGATTTTATTTCAAAACTTGTATGGGTTCAATGTAATTAGTGGCTCATTGTTGGTACGTCACACGCCTAACAGGGACATTCCCTAGGTGGTATTTTAGGGGTGTGACATGCACCTTCCTTTTAATTTTTGTTTCCATTTAAAGTACTTTCAAAACATGGCAGTTTTAGTCCCTGAATTTATAACATGATTTGTACTAGTTTATTTTGTTTGAATAATTTGTTTCTTGTATAGATAATTTTTAAAATTGGTTAATGAATTACTTAAATTTTTAGTTTATCATGTGCGTTTGAACAATTTTGTAGCACCCCGATGTTTCCGCCATCGGTCGGGGTGTTACAAATTGGTATTAGAGCTATGGTTACAGGGAATTAGGTTATTAGACATTTGACCTAGGGGCTGTTTGTTTCAGATCTTAATGGGCTCTTAATGGTTCAGACTGTTTGTTTTGCGAGCAGATGTCTGTATGGTTCTGACATTTGCCTCTGAATGGTTAAGCATTATACTCAGCCTGAATACTTAAGACCTCTTATCTTAATTGGTCAGACATTTGTAGCTGAATGGTTAAGCATTATATTGGCTCTTAGTGGTTCAGACATTTTGTTGATTCGTCACTTAGGGTTGTTTGCTTAGCTCTTAATGAGGCTCCTAATGGTTCAGACCTCTTACTGATTCAACACTTAATGGTTCACACTGTTTGTTTCCCGAGCAAGTGTCTGAATGATTCAGACATTTTCCTCTGAATGGTTAAGCATTATACTGAGTCTAAATGGTTAAGACCTTTTATCTTAATTGGTTAGAAATTTGCCTCTGAACAGTTAAGCATTATACTGGCTCTTAATGGTTCAGACCTCTTACTGGTTTAGCACTTAGTGGTTTAGACCTCAAAGTGGGTTAGCACTCACCTATTTAGAAGTTGCCAAACAGCATGGTTCAGTCCTCTTACTGGTTTAACACTTACCCTTTCAAAAGTTGCCAAACAGCCCCTATACTATATAACCATAGGAATTCCAAACACGGGTTATCTCATGCTCCCTAAACTTTATCTTCATCCCTATCATTACTCTAGTTTAGTTTTCATATTCCATCAACTACCTATATCTTGTTATCTCTCTAATCCCTAGATTTATAGGATCTTAAACTGAGATTCCAGGATCCGACAGGTTTGACGGAGTTTTTGGCCCTGAGATAACCGGTTCGGTAGAATATTATTGAGAAGAAAGGAGTAAAAGCACCGAACAGGTTAATTTAAATGGGTTTCTATTCAATGTTTGAAGTTACAGAACTGTAAAACCAATTGGACAGAGTTTTCCCTCTGGGAACCAAAACTTGTCTAAAATAAAGAGACCTCATCCCTACTTATAGGCACAGCCCATCCACAAATACATGTAAGGACAGATGGACTTTATCACGGATGCGCACCTGGGACAGATCAGGGTCCATTCGTACGAATGCGCACATTCGTGCGAATGTGACTCAGACTAATGTGATGTCCAGTTCGTGCTAATGTGCCGTTCGTACGAACTAGCTTTCACTTTACAAAACCGGTCTAATTTCACACTAATCTATACAATATTCAACAGATGCTCTATCTAGCCTATTCGCATAGTGGCGGACATAAAAAATATGCACCAACAGATTCCCCTTGGTCGTCATTGTCAAATCTTGAACTTTGAAAATAAGAGCCGTGTTTTGAATATTCTGCAACTTCAATCAGGCCTTTGAAATCTTCAATCAATTCCACCTTGATTGATGATTCGGGCTGCATTATCTACATTATGCACAAATTCCCCGTAAAATGATTCTTTGGGTCTTTGTTTGCACGGTTCACGACCCCTCCTCCGATTAGCTGAACTGTAATCTTCATGAATAATCACCATCTTGAAATTAATCAATGTAACATCTCTGTTTCGACTTTAATTACATCCGCGTTCCGTTTTTGATTTAACATTTCAGCTTCATCGTGCATTCCGCCTGCTCGATCATCTTATCTCCAAAAACCCAACCGACAATTGATATAAACTTTGAACACTACACCGATAAACCTTATGTTTATAAATACCCATGAAAATCTGAAATCCTGTTTTCCGTGATCAACTTTAAGCACCTTTCTGAATGATTAATCAGTATAAACGATAATCTCCACAATCAGCAAATCTTCATCGGATAACAAATCATCTGGTAATGCCTTCAGATCTAAGAAACATTCATCCACAATCAAATTCACATTCTTCCTCTTCAGTCATGAAAACGGATATATACTCTTCTCCGCTAGTTCCGGTAGCAACTTAATCAACAAACATCATCATTCTCCGATGGTTAGTCCGAAAAACAATTCCTCTACTTGAAGATTAACCATTCTGACACTTTAGACTATCATAATGCTGTGAAATCTTATAAGTATCCACAGGTTTGATGGAGTTTTGGCCTCGAGATACAAATTGAGATTCTAGGATCCGGCAGGTTTGATGGAGTTTGGCCCCGAGATAACCGATTCGGTAGAATATTATTGAGAAGAAAGGAGTAGAAGCACCGAACAGGTTAATTTAAACTGGTTTCTATTCAATGTTTGAAGTTACAGAACTGCGAAACCAATTGGACAGAGTTTTCCCTCTGGGAACCAAAACTTGTCCAAATGAAGAGACCTCATCCCTATTTATAGGCACAACCTATCCACACATACATGCAAGGACGGATGGACTTTATCACGGATGCGCACCTGGGACGGATCAGGCTCCATTCGTACGAATGCGTACATTCGTGCGAATGTGACTCAGACTAATTTGATGTCCAGTTTGTGTGAATGTGCGATTCGTACGAACTGGCTTTCACTTTATAAAACCGGTCCGATTTCACACTAATCTATACAATATTCAACACACGCTCTATCTAGCCTATTCTCACAGTGGCGGACATACAAAATATGCACCAACATAAACTCAGGCTTAAAGCCTAAATCGTTTGAAAGCTCGTCAGAGTCTTAGGGTCTAATAATGATTAAGATCACATGCAATTTGGAAGGATGGATCCCTATACACTGGGTTTTCTGGCTAGGAAAACCTTTTTTATAAATCCGAACTGTTGGGTTTTTCACATGTTTATCAAAGTTATTTTATCCATATAAAATAAAAACGCAGCAGAATATTTATTTAAAACATGTTATTTACAATATATAAAACCCATTTTATATGTAAAACCCAATACCCGGATCCATATACGAACATGCATGCTATCAAAATAAAACACAACCATAGGCTGTT
Organism: Helianthus annuus; assembly: GCF_002127325.2. Lineage (NCBI taxonomy): Eukaryota > Viridiplantae > Streptophyta > Magnoliopsida > Asterales > Asteraceae > Helianthus > Helianthus annuus. The sequence continues at coordinate 87,678,149 of NC_035438.2, forward strand.
TCAAAAATACTACCTTCCAAGGAGTAAAAAGAAATGAAAAGGATGTTGCTTCTTGAACAGTAGTCTTCAAGTGTAGAATACCTCAAGCTTGTATACCCCAAGCCTTCCAACAAACACCTTAAGGTTAGCTAGGATTTTACGCTCAAAACTCATTTAAAAATCCCTCATGGACAACCCATCTTGGCCGAAAATATGAGAGACAAAAATGGAGTTCTTGCACTTGATTTTCAAACTTGAAAAACCCTCTTGTGATACACTATGTTGGGCGATTTATAGATAGTATTTTTACAAGTCTTACACTTGAAAAAACCAAAATTGAAACTCTTGAATCACCCACTATAAAATTAGAGCATTTTTTTTACAATTCATCTTATGATTTTTGTCATACAAAAATTATCTTAAAAGAAGTGAGAGAGATTGCCACCCAATTTGCCCAATCAAAACCCATCTAACATGACAAATTGCATGTATTCCTATTGGACCGAAAAATGGTCTTGGGAAGAGTATGGGGGGGGGGGGTCCCACTTATTTTTATAAAAAAAATTTCAAAATTTTCTTTTAATTAATTTAAGTCTTATTTATATTTTATAACTTTTATAAAATATAACATCATATGTTATAAGACTTATATAATATCTCACAAGTTTTTATAATGTTATTTAACCCATTAAATAACAAAATAAAATATTCTCTCAAAATAAATTATCCATATAATATATTAGTTTGTCAAGTGCAATTATTTAGAAAAACCAATTTCTAAATATTCTAAGTGTTTGTATTTATTAGTTTGATCATATCATAAATAAATATTATAAGTGTTTGTCTAGCTTGTTATTGGATCATAACGTACTAGCCACATCAATTTAGTATGTGTCTTGGGCATATAGAATCCAACAATCTCCCACTTGCATAAGATACATAGAACATTGATGCAAGCAGTAAATGACGCCTAACTACGGTTTACTACCCCTAATACAAATGACTATATGTCCCATTCAATAACATTATCCCCTCCAAGTCCCTTACTTGAACATGATTTAGGTGAATCTATCATTTATCCTTTCGTTATAGATGTCATGTCAAATCCAGAGACATAGAGTGATCACTCTCTGTTGATTTAACTTTAGCAGGCCTTAAACATCTTACTCTCAACGAATAAAAGGAACAAATCCCTTCTTGACTACATACGTCTCTCACAATCACCTTGTACCACACCTTAGCCTAGCCTTATGTACTATCTTATTACAGACTGTGAAGAAATAAGTCAAGGTATAATATTTGGTGAATATCAAGACCCAATATGTATCTCAGGTCAGAGGATACTATGATATTCTCCTTTACACAAATTTACTTATGATCTATCATAAATGATTCCATGCAGTAATATTTGAGAGCGAGTCAGTCCAATATTTGTATCCCACAAATATCTATGAACTTTGGCAGCAACACTTTGCTCTATATTCATACCTAATAAATATCCACCAATCCAAATTCATAATAGTCTTACATTCATATTTGTTCCCACAAGCATGATCGACTACGAACATTTAGAATAAGTAACTTATTCATGGATTTAAACATGCTAAACTGTAACATAACTCAACATACCATAAAAGAGTTATAATAATAATTGTTCCAATATCCAAATACAAAATAGATCAAATCCAATCATTAGAATATCGAAGTCCTAAGGCACAAGTATGATCCTTCATGCTTTGCCTGTTTAAGGAGCTTTGTGAGTGGATCCGCTATATTTTGATCGGTGTTAACTTTGCGAATACATATCTTTCCCTTTTCAACTTCATCCCTTATGTAGTTGAATCTCCGCTTAATGTGCTTAGTCTTTTGATGTGCACGAGGTTCCTTGATTTGAGCAATCACACCATCGTTATCACAAAAGATCTCTAGGGGTCCTGAATGGTAGGGACTACCCCTAGATCGACAATAATTCAAGTGGCAGATCCATATGAATCATCTCGATCAATGAAGCGGCGATGTATTCTGATTCTGTAGTGGACAATGCTACCCTGATTGTGATCGAGAATCATCTTGATCAGTTTGGAAACTCATGTCTGTGTAACCCTTTACAACGAGTTCCTATTCTTGCATCCTTGTAACCCTTTACAACGAGTTCCTCTTCATCCGGATATATTAGAAATATATCCTTAGTCCTCCTAATGTATTTCAATATGCCCTTAACAGTCATCCAATAACCCTTTACTTGGATTTTGCTGGTATCTTCTCGTCATGCTTAAAGTGCATGACATGTCCGGTCTAGTGCATATCATTACATACATTATAGATCCTATAGAAAACGCATATGGGACTCCTTTCATTCTTTCTTGCTCATCCTTTGAGCTTGGACATTGAGACGCACTCAATATTGTCCTCTCTTGAATAGGTACCAAACCTTTCTTAGAGTTCTCCATCTTGAGCCTATCCCTATAAATCTTTATTCCCAAAATGTAGGCGACTTCACCAAGATCCTTAATAGAAAAACAACTTCCAAGCCAGGTTTTTACACCTTCCATGGTTGGAATGTCATTTCCAAATAGTAGAATGTCATCGACATACAGTACTAAGAAAGTGATAATGCTCCCACTAGCCTTCTTACACACAAAAGCTTCATCGCCCTTTTTGATGAATACAAAATTCTTAATTTCTTCATCAAAACGGTGATTCCAACTTCTAGATGCTTATTTCAATCCATAGATTGATTTCTTTAACTTGCATACTTTGTTAGGATGTTTTGGATCGATAAAACCCTCAGGCTGAACCATATAGACATCTTCCTCTAGATATCCATTAAGGAAAGCCGTTTTGACATCCATTTGCCAAATCTCATAATCATATTATGCAGGTATGGCAAATAATATCCTAATTGACTTTAGCATTGCCACAGGCGAGAAGGTCTCATCATAATCAACCCCTTAAGTTTGATTGAAACCTTTTACTACAAGTCTCCCTTTACAAGTATCCAAGTTACCATGCATATCGGTTTTCTTCCTGAAAAAACCACTTACTTCCAACCACTTTGGAGTTAAGAGGTAGCAAAACCAATTCCCAAACTTGGTTGTCATACATGGATTGCATCACAATCGGATTTTCACATTGCAACATGGTATGTGGTTGGTTCACCCGAATCTAACACGTAGCATCCATCCATGAAAAATCCATATCTTTTAGGTGGACTACTAATTCTGCCAGATGTTCGAACGTATTATGTATATTGATCAATCACTTGATCATTTTCAACAACCTCTTGTTGAGTGCTAGTATCAACCAAACGTGTATCGGCTTGTAGTTCTTGATCCTCATCAAGTTCCACTGTTCTACTAATTCCTTCCACGAGGAACTTAGCTTCCAAGAACTCAGCCTTTCGAGCAACAATACCTTTTGCTCTGTTGGATCGTAGAAATAATATCCTAATTCATCTTTAGGATATCCTACAAAAATACACTTAGTGGATTGTACTTCCAATTTGTTTGGGGTGTATTGCTTCACATAAGCTTCACAACCTCATACCTTCAAATATGATAATGATGGAGCCCTTCCATGCCATATTTCAAAAGGTGTCTTATCTACTTTCTTGTTTTGGGCCACATTTAATATACGGGCCGCGGAGAGCAAAGCGTAACCCCAAAAGGATAGAGATATTCTGCTCCTAGCCATCATAGATCGAACCATATCCAAATAGAGTTCGATTCCTCCTCTATCGGAAAGAAGAACTTTAATAGAGTTGATTTTTCTACTTCACTTTTGAAGATTTTTGAACGTTTCAAAAGCTTCATCTTTTGTGTCTCAGCAAGTACACATAACCACAACTACTATAGTTGTCGGTAAAAGTAGTGAAGTATCTTTAATCATTCCTTGTCATTGGCTTAAAAGGATCACATACATCCAAATGTATGATACCTAATAAATCTTTTGCCCTTTTCCACTAAAGGGTTTCTTAGTCATTTTTCCTTGTAAACAAGATTCACATGTATCAAATGAATCAACTTCATTTGTTTCCAAAAGACCATTCTTTTGAAGTGCTTGCATGCGACTTCTGTCTATATGACATAATGCCAAGGATGGGTCTCACTCAAATCCATTTTGAGTTTCTTGGTGATTGCTTGGTACATTGAACTATCAAATGCTGTATTATCATGATCTAATTCATAAATACCATTTGAAAGCATAGCTTTAAAGTAAAAACATGTCATTCATCGAAATATAAATGTCATTGTTTACAAACTTTAAATCAAAACCATATTGTCTATAAGGGAAACTTAAATAATGTCCCTAGTCAAACTAGGAGCATGCAAAACATTTTTAAAACAATTTCCAAACCATTTGGAAGTTTTAAAATATAGTCTCCTAGGGCTTCAACTTGAACTTTCGTTCCATTGCCCATAAAGAGATTAATGTCTCCCTTTCGTAATGCTTATTTCTTTTGAACTCTTGCAAAAAATTGCAAACATGAGTTTCACATTCGGTACTTAATACCCATGTGTTAAAAGAAATAACATTAAGGTCAATATGTATCATAAAGATTGTACCTGAGGTTTGCCCTGCATCCCTCTTGTTTTTCAACTCCTTGAGATAGGTTGGACAATTCCTTTTAAAATGCCCTATCTCATCATACTCAAAGTATGGATCGTTCATGGCAACCTTCGCCTTCTTTTCTTTTGGTTTCGGTGGTTCCGCTTTTATCTTTCTTTTCTTTTCCCTTTGAAGTGCCCTTTTTATCTGCAACATTTGCCTTGGAGTCGGGGTTACGCCCTTTCTTGTTGCCACCCTCATTGATCGTTAGAATGAGTAAAGCCCTTTTACCCATATTAAGTCTTTCGAGGAGATCAATGTGGCTTTTCATCTTAAGGACATAAGATGAGACCGATTGGGTTTCCTCTATTCGACATGTATGAAGCGCTCGAAGCGTTCTACCCTTGCATATTTTAGGAACATTTCCTTCAATTGGGTAATCATGTCACACGCTCATGATGCTCAAAAAAAACCTTTTGAATCTTGGGAATCATAGTTTCTAACATGAGGCAAGAGGCTTGCATAGTATCCTCGGTATACTTAATCCAATCGTTATAGACATCCTTATCTTCCATAAGAGGTTCGTCGGGAGTAGGTGTCACACCCCGACCACGTAGGAAAACAAACCGTGGCGGAAACGTCGGGGAGTGTTGCAACAGAAGCTATTGTTTCATAACCATGGATACAAAAAGTGTTTCGTTTTATTGATAATATTAAACATTGCATTGTCTTAACATAGAATAAACAAGTTTTACATCGTCTATCACTATTATTATGTCACTAAGGCCTCGTCCAGGTCCTATGTGACGCATGCATCCTAGAAATCGATCAAGCATCAACACCTGAAACATATGTAAAAACTTTGTCAGCAAAGAAATGCTGGCGAGTACATAGGTTTTATAGGAGTGTCGGATTCATGGCTTGTTTAAATGTTGCAATCCTTTATTAAAACTTTGTTTTGAAAAGAGTATAATATTGCAACTTTATTTACCAACTCAAATCAAGCGGGTTATAGTTTATAAAACCTCATAGCCATGATTCTAAACCCAAAAACATTTGTTTTAGAAAACCAACTTGTAAACCATCTTGTAAAAATTCGTTAAAAGCTCGTATGATTTATATCCTTTAGAAAACATCGTTCGTGTGACATCGTTTCAAAATTGTTTACCCAAGTGAACTAAATAACGCCACGGTGTGCAATATGTTGAAAACACTTATATATAAGAAGTACCAGTGGCGTATCTACCATGTTTTCACCATATTACCCCCGTCTCGTTATCTATACACTTAACCAATAAACCAATTGTTCATCGAAATCGTTTAACATCATTTCCAAATCGTTCCCAAATCGTTTACTCGTTCCCAAATCGTTTACTCGTTCCCAAATCGTTTACTCGTTCCCAAATCGTTTACTCGTTCCCAAATCGTTTATTCGTTTAGATCGTTTAAATCATCCTCGTTTTAATTGTGAAAACTTATATATGGTCATCTCGTTAATAACATTCAAACCTTTGTGACTCGTCCATCGTTCAACTCGTTCTCGTATTAACAAACCACCAAAGGGTAAGTTAACAAACATCAGATTCAGTCGCTACCCACAACCCCCACACATAACCATGGGTGTAGTAAAGTAACGGGATTTGTCAGATCCTATGGTACCATAACCTAATACTGGTCGGCTTGATCAATGCTATTGAATGTCATTCGTTATGTAACTACAACCAACAAGTTCGTTCACTTTATCGAAATCGTTCTTAGTTTAGTAAAAATCATTTAATCGTTTTTGAAATCATCGTTTAACCCTTGAAAACATTTCGTACATATGAATCACCCCAAAACATTTAAAAACAGTAAAATAGGGGAACTATGTACTCACATGTAGTGCAAAGTATCCTCGATCAAATAGAACTTCAACAAACTCGAGCAAACCAGAGAAATCAAGTAGCTCCTAATAATCGAACCACTAGTCAAACAATAGACGCCTAAATCGAAAGATCGGACAGAATGAGGTCTTGTAAACCAAATGAGTGTGATATGGTTTAACAAAGCCTACATTTAAACCGGAACCTAACCTAAGTGCTTTCGACCCATCGCGACCCATTAAGGTAGCTTACGCTACTTTAACGCATCGTGCACGCAAAAGCGCGTCCGAGACGTCTAACTAGTCCTATGACAAGTATTAGGTGCCCATCCATGTTTAATTATGTTACATAATTAGTTACGTGTCAAAAGTTTAGGTTACATTTGCTTAATTGCCAATTATGTATGAAAAGGGTATTTTGGTAATTTACCAAGGGCATATAAACTATTCATCATGCGACTAATCAAACCTAAGTGACCATAAGGTATAACCTCGGAAGGTTATTCCCTAATCTACTATGGTCACAAAATATGTTTGGTCAGATCCTAATGATCGACCAAACGGGTCGTGTTCGAAAGTCTAAGCGGGTGTTTAGTCCGCTTGACTTACGACTCTACACAAGCACTAAACTAACAAGTGACGAGCTAAACATGTTGAAACATGTTTAGTTAAGTTAGAAAACAGGTTTTGATATCAAAACAAACGGTTTTGATATCCTAGAGTAGTTTGGTTACAAAATACGCGAGAAAACGCATTTTGGCCGAAACTAGGACTCGTCATTGAGCCCAGATAACGTGGTAATCAGTAGGTATAGTCACTATGGACTATAACCATCGTGATTACGCTCACGTTATGAAGTTCAAACGAACTTCGCGTTGACCATTGACTTGATCAAAGCTGAAAGTCAAACTTGTTTGACCTTCATGCTTGAAATACAAGAACAAGCAAGAAGATGACTTATAAAGGGTCCAAGATGGATGTTTGATCCAAAATAGCTCAGGTATAAAGTGTAAACACCCCAACTTAGAGCTGAATTCGGATCAAGTGTGAAGAACCCAAATGAGGAAGCTTGCTATTTATAGGAAGTGGAGATCAATAGGATGATTCCAAGTGTTTAGAGGGTGTAATCTTGGCCATACATGTGGGTTAATGGTATTAGAATACAATGGGAGTTGAAAACCAGCTCCAGGTATTGCAAATATTACATTAAAACCCCTGAATTCAGCCCAGATTGCTATATCTGAACTTTCTGTCTGGCAAGGCCACGCGGCCCGCGTAAGTTATACCTTAGTCTTACGCGCCCCGCCTGAGAATGTTTGACAGAATGTCAGTTTTAGTCCCTGCAGCTTAGAAACTTGCATTTCGGCCCATTTCAAGGCTCCAAAATGAAGTTAAAGTATAGGGAACTCAAAACATGCTCAAAAATATCTCGGATGTCGGTTCGTTTGGGCGTACGGTTGCGTTATTCGCTTAATTACGACGGAAGTCGTAACGAACGCAAAAACGATCCAAATTAAGCGACAAATGGAATTTTATCATACCAAACACTAAAATAAAATATTTTAATGCTTACATAAATTTTTGGATGTCCGGATATATTCAGAACGTAAGATATGCGCGAAAATGCAAACATGTGCACTTTTTGACGCTTTTAGTCCCTATTGATCAATAAAGTTTATTTTAGCATACCGACCCCCTCAAAGCCTATTTCTAAGCTATGTAAAGGTTATTTAGGGTATGTTTAACTTATGATCAAGTTCCGGAGTGTTCGTCACTATACAAATCGGTATTGTTTCGTAATTTGACACAAATAGTCCCTGCGATCGAACAAGGTTGATTTTAACACACCGAACCATCCAAAACTTATTTCTAAGTTATGTGGAGGTTTTTTAAGGTATGTTAAGCCTATTTCACTATTCCGGAGTGTGTGTTGCATTAAACTGGTTATATTTACGCATTAGTGCGCGTATAACCTTCCAGAAAACGATTTAGAGCTTGAAATTGGAATCGAATCGAATTGTAAAAATCACCAAACACAAATACACACATAATACAACAAAACATATATAATAACACCAAAGCACATTGTTTTATTAATAATCAACATTGTTTTACATCGTACAGAAATTACAGAGCACAGTTGTCACAGTCTCCCCTACTTCAGGAAATTTCGTCCCGAAATTTTAACTAGAGGAAGCTTGTGAAAACAATTGCGGATATTTGGTCATCATTTGATCCTTACGTTCCCAAGTAAATTCTGGGCCATGTTTGGACTCCCAACGAACTTTAACCAGATGAATCCGTTTGTTCTTCAACTGCTTGAATGTACGGTCCACTATCTCCACGGGTTTCTCGACAAAGTGCATCGTTTCATCGATTTGGATCTCGTCGAGAGGTATGTGAAGATCAGCGTCAGCTAAACACTTTCGCAGATTGGACACGTGAAAAGTCGGATGAACATTTCCAAGCTCTGGAGGTAGCTCTAGTCGATAGTCAACTTTCCCAATTCTTTCCACAATCTTGAATGGTCCCACATATCGAGGTGCAAGTTTTGCTTTCTTTCCAAATCTCATGACTCCTTTCCAAGGTGAAACCTTGAGCAGGAGACGATCTCCGACTTGAAATTCTAAGGGCTTGCGTCGCATATCCGCATAACTCTTTTGATGGCTTCTAGCTGTCACAAGATTATCGCGAATTTTCTTGATTTTATCTGTTGTTTCTAGAACGAGCTCAGGTCCAGTAAGCTGAGCTTCACCGGTCTCGTTCCAACAGACACGTGAACGACATTTTCGACCGTAAAGAGCTTCGAATGGTGCCATATTGATGCTAGCATGATAACTATTGTTGTAAGAGAACTCGATCATTGGCAGATCAGAATCCCAATTACCACCAAAGTCTATCACGCATGCTCTAAGCATATCCTCCAAAGTTTGAATCGTCCTCTCGGACTGTCCATCTGTTTGGGGATGATAAGTAGTGCTTAGATTTAGTTGGGTTCCCATAGCAGATTGCATGGTCTTCCAGAAACAAGATGAAAATCGAGCATCACGATCGGAAATGATATCCAAAGGAACACCATGTCGTGAGACAATCTCATCAACATAAATCTTTGCAAGTTTATCAGCAGATAGATCCTCGCGAATCGGAAGAAAATGAGCTGACTTCGTTAATCGATTGATGACAACCCAAATAGCATTGTGACCTTTAGATGTATGTGGTAACTAAGTGATGAGATCCATCGCAAGGCTCTCCCACTTCCAAACCGGTATTTCTGGTTGTACAAGCAAACCAGAAGGTCGTTGATGTTCAGCCTTGACTTTGAGACAAGTTAGGCATTTCGATACATAAAAGGCAACATCTTTCTTCATACCAGGCCACCAGAACTTAGTACGAAGATCCTTGTACATTTTAGCAGCACCAGGATGGATAGAATATCGGGACTTGTGAGATTCGTCCATCACTAGGGTGCGAAGATCGTCCTGTTTCGGAATCCACAAACGATCCTTGAAGTAAAGCAAACCATCGCCTTTTGCTTCGATTTTAAGCTCAAGCTGATGTGGTAATTCCATAACCATCAAATTTTGTGAGACACAAGATTGCTGAGTTTGAAGAACACGAGTTTGAATATCGGATAGAGTTTGGATAGAATGAAGCTTGACTCCCCCTTTGCGACTAAGCGCATCGGCTACGATATTCGCCTTACCAGGATGGTAGCAAATCTCGCAATCGTAATCGTTCAAGAGTTCAACCCAATGTCGTTGCCTCATGTTCAGCTCTTTCTGATTAAGAATATGCTGGAGACTTTTGTGGTCTGTGAAAACCACACACTTCGTGCCATAAAGATTATGTCTCCAGATTTTAAGCGCGAAAACCACAGCTCCTAACTCAAGATCATGAGTCGTATAGTTCTTCTCGTGGATTTTCAGCTGTCTGGATGCATATGCTATAACCTTACCTCGTTGCATGAGGACGCAACCAAGGCCTAAGTTGGACGCATCGCAATAGACAACGAAATCATCGCTTCCCTCGGGCAGAGATAGAACAGGAGCATTACATAACTTTTGCTTTAGCGTTTGGAATGCTTCTTCTTGCTTGGGTCCCCACTCAAAAGGCTTATTCTTCTGAGTCAAAGCAGTGAGTGGAACTGCAATTTTCGAGAAATTAGAAATGAATCGACGATAATAACCAGCAAGACCAAGAAAAGATCGAATCTCTGTAGGTGTCGTTGGCGTACCCCAATCCTTAATAGCAACAATCTTGGATGGATCCACATGAATACCCTGCTTGTTGACTATATGACCCAGAAACTGAACTTCTTTAAGCCAGAATTCACACTTGGAGAATTTAGCGAAAAGTTGTTCCTTCTTAAGGAGTTCCAACGTTAAGCGAAGGTGTTGCTCGTGATCGGCTCGAGTCTTCAAATAGATGAGAATATCGTCGATGAACACAATAATGAACTTGTCTAAATAAGGTTTACAGACCCTATTCATCAAGTCCATAAAGATAGTTGGGGCATTCGTCAGACCAAAAGGCATGACAGTGAACTCGTAGTGCCCATATCTCGTGCGGAAAACAGTTTTGGGAATATCTTCTTCGAGAACACGAGGTTGATGATACCCAAAACGCAGATCGATCTTAGAAAAACATGAAGCACCTTGCAGCTGGTCAAAGAGATCATCAATTCGAGGTAGGGGATATCGGTTCTTGATGGTAAGCTTATTAAGCTCACGATAATCGATACACATTCGAAAAGACCCATCTTTCTTTTTCACGAAGAGGACAGGAGCTCCCCAAGGTGAATAACTCGGACGGATGAATCCTTTATCAGATAACTCTTGAAGCTGTTTCGATAACTCTTGCATCTCTGATGGTGCAAGACGGTAAGGTGCTTTCGCAATCGGGTTGGCATTAGGTAAAAGGTCGATATGAAACTCAAGTTGACGAACCGGAGGCAAACCAGGCAGTTCATTAGGAAACACCTCTGGATAATCCCGAACAATCGGAATATCCTGGATACTCTTACTTTTGCTTTCCTCCTCGGTGACATGTGCCAAGAAGGCAACATATCCTTTTCGCAAATACCTTTGGGCTTCCATACATGACATAAGCTTTAATCCACCTGAAGGTTTCTCGCCACGAATCTCCAGAACATTGCCAGACGGAAGAGGAATACGAACAATCTTATCAAAACAAACCACCTCAGCGTGGTGTTTGGTTAACCAATCCATTCCAACGATAATGTCGAAGCTTCCAAGTTGCATTGGCGTGAGGTCAATAGGAAAAAGGTGGTTATCAAGGTTCAACTGACAAGCACGAATAACAGAGTCGAGGACAAGAGGTTTACCAGTAGCAACTTCGACAGATAAGGGTTTCCTCAATTTAGTTCTAGGTATCGCAAGCAAAGGCTCAAAAGCTAACGAAACAAAACTTCGATCGGCACCAGAATCAAAAAGAATAGATGCGGGTTGATTGTTAACAAGAAACGTACCATTGACAACCTCGTTGTCAGCCCTCGCTTCGTTTGCATTCAAATTGTATGCTCGCCCTCGAGCAGGATTCACATTGGCATTGACGTTCGCATTCGGATTCGCATTAGCATTTGCCAGCCTCGGACAGTTGTTGCGGAAGTGACCAAACTCTCGACAATTAAAACATGAACTCGGTGGGAATCTAGCAGCATTCCCTTGTGCCGGAGCTTGAACCTGGGCAACCTGATTTTGTCCTGAACGACAAACATTGGCTAAATGCCCAAGTTTACCACACGTCGTGCATTGCCTACAAGCTTGTTGTGCAACATGATGACCGTTGAAGCGAGCACAATGAGGTGCGGTACCGGCATACGCCTTTTTCGCAGGAGGTTGAGCCGGTGTGTTCTGTTCAGTCTGTGTCGTAACAGCAAAGTTCTGTGCCCCCTTTCGCTTCCTTGATTTCTTCGACGACTCACCTTCTTTACCTTTACCCTTCTTCTTGTCTTTCGCAGAATCAGACGATTTCTTCTTGTCACCCTTGCGGGTGAGTTTACCCTTCCTGACTTGGGATTCAGTCAGGGTAGCAGATAACTCGATCGCTTGACGAAGGGTAGTGGGTTTAACAGCGGTCACAATATCCAGCATAGAATCGGGTAGACCATTGATATATCTTTCGATTGCTTTGTCTGGTGGGGTAACCATGGTGGGACACAATAGACTGAGTTCCTCAAAGCGATCTGTGTACGCACAGTGCTCAGCCCTATCTTGTTTTAAATCGTCAAACTCTCGCTCCAGAACTCTCTCATCCCATGTTTGTGCCAACGCCACTTCGGCACCCCTATCGCGCATAATACCATTCCACCAGCTAAGCGCTCGCTTCTCAAACACGCTCGAAGCAAATTCAACCTTACGTGCATTCGGACACTGCACATGCCTGAATATGTTCTCAATACTCTCGAACCACTGTAGGAGCGCAGTTGCTCCTTGCGACCCAGAAAACTTTAGAGGTTTAGCAGAATTGAAGTTCTTGAAATTACACTGCGCATTGTTGTTGTTATTATTGTTATTGTTGTATATCTCGTGAACTTGAGTTACAACACCAGGAAGCACAGCAGCCACTTGCTGAGAGACCAGGGCTGCGATTTCTTCAATGGTGAAGACTGTGCTTCACGTCATGGAGGCATTGTCTAACAAGGAAATATGAGAAACGAGTAAGGTTGATAATTAGGAAAAGCAAAAGATGTATTGACAAAACACAAGGAAGGCGATCTTTTGTTTGTTACCTCGAACAAACAAACGACACGCAGTGACTAATCAAAGTAAATGAATCAAAATAATGCATCACGAAGACATGCTCGCCTATAAGTGAACACTCACCCCAAGAGTTCCCAGGTAAGAGTGACTGGTCCGATTATATGGATTTGTACGAACACTCTAGCCTTAGACAGAAAACTCAGGGTACAGGCATTCACTCTTCCAGTTTGCACGTGTTCACATTATTTTAACCCAAACTTTGACGAGATTTTGAAAAATCAAAAGGCACTAAGCCAAATATGAATCAAACTGGAAGGGTTCAAAACCATATAACAGAGGGTTCAAAACCTAGTAATCAATCATCCTAGAACGGATGATTAATTTTCAAAGTAGATTCGGATTTGTGTTCTCGTTGTGGTTATCACCTAAGGATAGGTGACGATTTTGTTTTAAAATTTAAACACAAGTAAACTTGTGTTAGGGTCCTAAAGTTATTGTCTAGGTCAAAGCATCACTAATATCCTAGTTCCCTATAACCATTGGCTCTGATACTAACTTCTTCTGTCACACCCCGGCCACGTAGGACAACAAACCGTGGCGGAAACGTCGGGGAGTGTTGCAACAGAAGCTATTGTTTCATAACCATGGATACAAAAAGTGTTTTGTTTTATTGATAATATTAAACATTGCATTGTCTTAACATAGAATAAACAAGTTTTACATCGTCTATCACTATTATAATGTCACTAAGGCCTCGTCCAGGTCCTGTGTGACGCATGCATCCTAGAAATCGATCAAGCATCAACACTTGAAACATATGTAAAAACTTAGTCAGCAAAGAAATCCTGGCGAGTACATAGGTTTTATAGGAGTGTCGGATTCATGGCTTGCTTAAATGTTGCAATCCTTTATTAAAACTTTGTTTTGAAAAGAGTATAATATTGCAACTTTATTTACCAACTCAAATCAAGCGGGTTATAGTTTATAAAACCTCATAGCCATCATTCTTAACCCGAAAACATTTGTTTTAGAAAACCAACTTGTAAACCATCTTGTAAAAATTCGTTAAAAGCTCGTATGATTTATATCCTTTAGAAAACATCGTTCGTGTGACATCGTTTCAAAATCGTTTACCCAAGTGAACTAAATAACGCCATGGTGTGCAATATGTTGAAAACACTTATATATAAGAAGTACCAGCGGCGTATCTACCATGTTTTCACCATATTACCCCCGTCTCGTTATCTATACACTTAACCAATAAACCAATTGTTCATCGAAATCGTTTAACATCGTTTCCAAATCGTTCCCAAATCGTTCCCAAATTGTTCCCAAATCATTTACTCATTCCCAAATCGTTTACTCGTTCCCAAATCGTTTACTCGTTCCCAAATCGTTTACTCGTTCCCAAATCGTTTATTCGTTTAGATCGTTTAAATCGTCCTCGTTTTAATTGTGAAAACTTATATATGGTCGTCTCGTTAATAACATTCAAACCTTTATGACTCGTCCATCGTTCAACTCGTTCTCGTATTAACAAACCACCAAAGGGTAAGTTAACAAACATCAGATTCAGTCACTACCCACAACCCCCACACATAACCATGGGTGTAGTAAAGTAACGGGATTTGTCAGATCCTATGGTACCATAACCTAATACTGGTCGGCTTGATCAATGCTAATGAATGTCATTCGTTATGTAACTACAACCAACAAGTTCGTTCACTTTATCGAAATCGTTCTTAGTTTAGTAAAAATCGTTTAATCGTTTTTGAAATCATCGTTTAACCCTTGAAAACATTTCGTACATATGAATCACCCCAAAACATTTAAAAACAGTAAAATAGGGGAACTATGTACTCACATGTAGTGCAAAGTATCCTCGATCAAATAGAACTTCAACAAACTCGAGCAAACCAGAGAAATCAAGTAGCTCCTAATAATCGAACCACTAGTCAAACAATAGACGCCTAAATCGAAAGATCGGACAGAATGAGGTCTTGTAAACCAAATGAGTGTGATATGGTTTAACAAAGCCTACATTCTAAATCGGAACCTAACCTAAGTGCTTTCGACCCATCGCGACCCTTTAAGGTAGCTTACGCTACTTTAACGCGTCATGCACGCAAAAGCGCGTTCGAGATGTCTAACTAGTCCTATGACAAGTATTATGTGCCCATCCATGTTTAATTATGTTACATAATTAGTTACGTGTCAAAAGTTTAGGTTACATATGCTTAATTACCAATTATGTATGAAAAGGGTATTTTGGTAATTTACCAAGGGCATATAAACTATTCATCATGCGACTAATCAAACCTAAGTGACCATTAGGTATCACCTCGGAAGGTTATTCCCTAATATACTATGGTCACAAAATATGTTTGGTCGGATCCTAATGATCGACCAAACAGGTCGTGTTCGAAAGTCTAAGCGGGTGTTTAGTCCGCTTGACTTACGACTCTACACAAGTACTAAACTAACAAGTGACGAGCTAAACATGTCGAGACATGTTTAGTTAAGTTAGAAAACAGGTTTTGATATAAAAAAAAACGGTTTTGATATCCTAGAGTAGTTTGGTTACAAAATACGTGAGAAAACGCATTTTGGCTGAAACTACGACTCGTCACTGAGCCCAGATAACGTGGTAATCAGTAGGTAAAGTCATTACGGACTATAACCATCGTGATTACGCTCACGTTATGAAGTTCAAACGAACTTCGCGTTGACCATTGACTTTGTCAAAGCTGAAAGTCAAACTTGTTTGACCTTCATGCTTGAAATACAAGAACAAGCAAGAAGATGACTTACAAAGGGTCCAAGATGGATGTTTGATCCAAAATAGCTCAGGTATGAAGTGTAAACACCCCAACTTAGAGCTGAATTCAGATCAAGTGTGAAGAACCCAAATGAGGAAGCTTGCTATTTATAGGAAGTGGAGATCAATAGGATGATTCCAAGTGTTTAGAGGGTGTAATCTTGGCCATACATGTGGGTTAATGGTATTAGAATACAATGGGAGTTGAAAACCACCTCCAGGCATTGCAAATATTACATTAAAACCCCTGAATTCAGCCCAGATTGCTAATTCTGAACTTTCTGTCTGGCAAGGCCACGCGGCCCGTGTAAGTTATACCTTAGTCTTACGCGCCCCGCCTGAGAATGTTTGACAGATTGTCAGTTTCAGTCCCTGCAGCTTAGAAACATGCATTTCGGCCCATTTTTGACACGTTTAAGCCCCGTTAACCCCATTTCAAGGCTCCAAAATGAAGTTAAAGTATAGGGAACTCAAAACATGCTCTAAAATATCCCGGATGTCGGTTCGTTTGGTCGTACGGGTGCGTTATTCGCTTAATTACGACGGAAGTCGTAACGAACGCAAAAACGATCCAAATTAAGCGACGAATGGAATTTTATCTTACCAAACACTAAAATAAAATATTTTAATGCTTACATAAATTTTTGGGTGTCCGGATATATTCAGAACGTAAGATATGCGCGAAAATGCAAACTTGTGCACTTTTTGACGCTTTTAGTCCCTATTGATCAATAAAGTTTATTTTAGCATACCGACCCCCTCAAAGCCTATTTCTAAGCTATGTAAAGGTTATTTAGGGTATGTTTGACTTATGATCAAGTTCCGGAGTGTTCGTCACTATACAAATCGGTATAGCTTCGCAATTTGACACAAATAGTCCCTGCGATCGAACAAGGTTGATTTTAACACACCGAACCATCCAAAACTTATTTCTAAGTTATGTGGAGGTTATTTAAGGTATGTTAAGCCTATTTCACTATTCCAGAGTGTTTGTTGCATTAAACTGGTTATATTTACGCATTAGTGCGCGTATAACCTTCAAGAAAGCGATTTAGAGCTTGAAATTGGAATCGAATCGAATTGTAAAAATCACCAAACACAAATACACACATAATACAACAAAACATATATAATAACACCAAAGCACATTGTTTTATTAATAATCAACATTGTTTTACATCGTACAGAGATTACAGAGCAAAGTTGTCACAGTAGGATCGCTCAACACATAGGATATCTTTTCTTACTCGAGAATGATTCTTAAGTTTCGATATTAATCCATGAAGTGTTATGATTGAGACCATCCTTTTCAAGGATTGTTTTTAGTGATAGGTTACGGACAGTTTGGGTAATATTGTTAGTGGCCATCTACAAAATTTTAACAAGGTTCAATTTTAGTATTTTCGATATTAAAAAATTTTAATCACTAATATCCTTTTATGTCTCATAGACAATTAATAATTAAAATCTAGAATCCAGCGTTATATTTAAATATTGGTTAGGTGACCTTTATCCCTCTATTTAAATTAACAAGGTAGTCAACGCTTGACGATTGCAACCCTTTGCAACTTCTAGCGATATGGGATTGGTTAAACATCTTTATGTTTAGTTGGCATGTTTAATCCCATCAACACCTTTTGTTCGCCATGCTTCGGTGGCCCTAAGTTCATGGTTTCCAAATCAAGTCGTCCAACTTACACACAGATGTGATTTTACACATATAAGTTGTTAGGTGACCTTTATCCCACAAACATGGTAACCCCACCTCGAACATACAAGTTCCCTCAAATGTGGTTAGGTGACCTATCCCACAAAAGAGTTCCCAAGTGATTCGAGTGTTGTATAAAAGGATGGTGTTTAACTTGTTTTATAAAAGGGGTTTTTAATATTTCAAAATTCTAGTTTAGAAAATATTATGTACCATACATTTGCATCCATTCAAATCCTTGGTACTTTAGTGAAAACCATTTTTCAAGATTCTTTTTAATAAAACCCATTTTATTATAAAATCATTAATTTTTAATAAAACCTTTTATTAATCACTTTAATGATGTTGTAAAGAACCATTTTTAAGCTTGTTGTTGATTATTGGTTTGTTAAGCATGCATATCAACATATCATCCAAACTACACAAATTAAGCAACCACACAAGCATAACATACATAACAGTAGGTGCATAACCATAGTCAACTATTTTGACAACACTTGTTAGCCGAAACAAGTGTGCCAAAAGGCCTTCCTAAGGGTGAATATTGACACAAGTAATGTGTCGTTGAACTCCCACTTGATCCCGCATCCAAATGCATCAAGTCTTCTTCTTGTGTTGTGATTTCTTCACTTTCTTTGGGCTTCCAAAATGTCTTTAAATTCAGCTCCAAACTCCTTTGGGCTCCGAAAATGTGTTTTGGTTATCGGGCTAAAATCCCGTTAAGAACTATGAAGTCCTTTAGGACCGAAATTAGCCAAAACCAAAACCGCATTTTTGTGTGCATCTACTTTTACAAAAAATTAACCTAATACATTTTTCTAGTAAAATAAAATGCCCCTAATTTATTTACTTACATACCAAATGAAAATAAATAAATTACATATTTTACAAATGGAAGAACAAAGATAATTAATTATTACAACCCATTGAAATAATTAAATATAAATCACAAACACAAGCATTCAACATATTCACACAAGGTCATGACTAGGTTATGAACACCAAAATATGTAGCCACATATATAAAATTCAAGAAGCAAAAATGGTTCCCTTTTACAACCTACTTTTTGGTCAAGAATGAAAAAACCGAAAAAGTGGGTTTTTGTTCAAACAAAACAAATCATCCATATGAAATAATTTTTCAAGATTCCTTTATGCATTTAAGAAAATAATCTTGAAAAACGAAAGGGATAACCATGTTAAAACTTTCGGCCATAGGGTTTTAACCAAACCTGAAACCCGGAAATTTTAATCTATTGAAGCATGCACTCATATAAGCAGCTCTAGATGCCATTGTTGGGTTTTTCACATGTTTATCAAAGTTATTTTATCCATATAAAATAGAAACGCAGCGGAATATTTATTTAAAACATGTTATTTACAAGATATAAAACCCATTTTATATGTAAAACCCAATAACCGGATCCATATACGAACATGCATGCTATCAAAATAAAACACAACCATAGGGTATTTCAAGAATACTACCTTCCAAGGAGTAAAAAGAAATGAAAAGGATGATGCTTCTTGAACGGTAGTCTTCAAGTGTAGAATACCTCAAGCTTGTATACCCCAAGCCTTCCAACAAAACCCTTCTAACATGACAAATTGCATGTATAAAAAAAAAATTTCAAAATTTTTTTTAACTAATTTAAGTCTTATTTATATTTTATAACTTTTATAAAATATAACATCATATGTTATAAGACTTGTATAATATCTCACAAGTTTTTATAATGTTATTTAACCCATTAAATAACAAAATAAAATATTCTCTCAAAATAAATTATCCATATAATTTATTAGTTTGTCAAGTGCAATTATTTAGAAAACCAATTTCTAAATATTCTAAGTGTTTATATTTATTTGTTTGATCATATCATAAATAAATATTATAAGTGTTTGTCTAGCTTGTTATTGGGTATGACTCGGCTTGTATCATAACGTACTAGCCATATCAATTTAATATGTGTCTTGGGCATACAGTATCCAACACGAATCAACTGACGGGCCAGTCAGACTTTCCTGGGAATTCTCGGAGTGAGTGTCGACTTATAGGCAAAAGCATGTCTTCCCAAACATTATGTGAATCTAGTTACTTTGATTAGTCAACGTTTTCATTTATTTTAAATGATTATGATCCTTTGCATTGCTTGTCTTACGTTTAAATTTTCAAATATTATCTTACCTATATCTCATGATCTCCTGTGTTTTCTTTTGATCTTATCCTTGTCGAATGTCTCTTCATCGCGAGCCTCAAAACTATACCCGAAACCAAATCATTAAAGTTGCAGCCCTCATTGCTTAGCAAATGGTTGCTATCCTTCCTACCTTAGTGAAATAACTCAACAATGTTACTAACGAGAATAGGAAGACTCCTTGTACCAACAAACATTTCAACTCCTGCAATCCACTCAATTTCCTAGAAGCGAAGAAGCCACTAGACTCTTACAAGTACCTCCATGAACAGTAACTGTCCCGATAATCTCAAGGTTTAATAATCCACAGGTGTCCTCCAACAACGAGCATTTACGTAGCGGATCAAAGAAAAGCGAACTCGTGGTGCTAATAATGCTCTAGCCTTGTCTTGGAATGATCTTAAGAACCTGATGATAGAAGAATTATGCCCCAGAAATGAGATGAAGATGCTCGAACATGAGTTCTGGGATCTTGTTCAAGATAGTGGAGAAAACCTTGCCTACACTACCTGATTTCAGGAATTGAGTCAGCTTGTGCCTAACATGGTCACCCTTGTGTCTAGAGCCATCAAGATGTACATGGGTGGTTTGCCTATGCAGATCCCAGATGTTGTAAGGGAAGTAAACTCGACACTTTTGAAGAAGCTATATGCCTAGCCCCCACCTTAACAAATAACCATATAAAAGCAGGCACCCTAATTAGGAAGGGCAAAAAGATGGCAAGTAATAAGGCTGTAACAACCAATGATGCTAAGGCCAAAACCACTCAAAACAACAAGAAGTGCAAGGCTACGCAGAACGATGCTATTATCACCCCAACTACTCATGTAACTCAAGCAACCCATATAACCCAAGTAGCCCCTACGACCCAAGATCCCACTAGAAGGCCATATGTGGGAAACCTACCACTATGCAACACCTGTAGGTTTCATCATCCCATTGTAGTACCATCTCGCCTATGCGCTAACTATGGCAAGTGTGGGCATTTGGCCAACTTTTGTCGATCAACTGCAAGACCCAATACTAACCAACCTCCTTTTCCTGTTCAACCTCCTGCTCCTGTCTAACCATGTAGGATCGTTTTCGGCCCTGAATGAGTCGATCAGAAGAATTCCTGTCCAAAACAAGAGGCGGAAACTAATGTTTTGGTGCAATCTCAGCCGTATTCACTTTTAACTGTTGCTTTATTGATCACTGATGCAATTACAAGTTCTGACAACACTTCGGCAGCACTTCGTGGCTCACCGGAAGACCTTGACCTAGAACTATATTTGATTTCGCTCCTAAAGACCCTATTTATATGTGTTCTGATTCCGCTCCTACATACAATGACACCAGGAGCGAAATCATATGTTACAATCTCGAGCAAAATCAGACTTAATACACTTTCGGGCGGAATCAGAATCAAGGGGTTTCGCTCCAAATGACAAGATGTCATTTGGAGCGGAATCACTATCTAAGACATGTTTCTTGGATTCCGAGTCCTGTTCTAGCCTAAACTATGCAAGACTCGATACAAGACGCAGGCAACAGACGGATGCACCAACAAACTCCCCCTCGGATGTTGACGGAGTCTTCAGTGTCAAGTCTTCACCTTCAGTCTTTATCAGTCTTTATCATCAACAAACTCCTCTCTCTCGAATGTTGAATGTCTAAGCTTCATCAGCATCAGCGATTTCAAAATCAACATCGGCTCTAGCTGCTTCCTCAACTTTGTCTTCAGACTCCCCCTCTCAATTTGCTGGGATCGTAGTCTGGAATTCACAAATTCAAGATCGTTGCCTGGCTTTCTCCCAGCTCAGGTTACCTGCATAATCTCTATCCAACACATAAGTTTCTCAAAGATTAAATCTTTAAAATTTAGAAACTATGTCAGAAAATATACAAAATGATTTGTTCTATGAAAACCACTTGTAATCATAACATTTTCTCCCAAACCTGTTCTTCATGTTTAGCACTTAGAATTTCGAAAATCAGCTTTTCAAAACCAGTTGTCGAAAATCTTTTTGGATTTTACAAAAATTTATGCTAAAGCACACTAAAATCTTTTTGGATTTTTTTAATAAAAGAATATGCAGAAATGAAATATTTACAGACAATATCTTTTGTGAGTTCGTGCAAGAGGATCATATCAGTTTTTGAGACACATCACCAACACCGTTAAGCTAGATTTCATTTTAAGTTTTAAATAATTCACCTAGATTGTCCCCTTAAATTTTCACACAAAGTTCAACTGTTTCAAGATACATTATTAATGTCTTAATTACTTAAACTTATTCGTGTGTCCCACCACTTGAATATACTCCCGTATCCAGATCCCAATATTCAGTCTTACAGGTGAGTATACCACAGATAATATCTATAAAGGGGTTAAATTACGAGGGCCGTGAGAGCTCAGGTCGATACTTCCGTATACGCAAAGAGATGACGGCTTCGACTTTTTGTGTATCCCCTTTAGAGGATCTTTTTTACAACAGCAATGATTATCAATTTTATTGTTTAATCATAATTGCTGAGGGCTTTTGCTATGTTTCAAGCATTTTACAGAAAGCATTATACGGGGACTAGGTCAGAATTTCCATTCAGCAGAAGTCCCGGTATAATACCCCAGATACCACTGAGCATAAAGACCTAGTATCTCAGAATACGGGACCTTTCAAACAAGATTTCAAGGGTTACCTATATATCCAAGAAGTTGTTCCCCACGAATTAAGCAAGTTTGAATTTTTAGGTTTATATCTCGTCACAATTTACTAAATGTGTAAAAACCTACTGACACATCCGTAGTGAGATTGTTTATCACATTTTGACATTACATTTCTTTAGCGTGTTGTGATAGTCCACTGATATACTATCATCTCCTTTTTTATGCAATAAAAACTCATTTTTTATTTTATCATTTTTTTTTTGTTTGGATTTTTCAAATTTTTCTAATGTTTTTAGATTTTCTGAAAATTTCTTACTCCCCCTAAAATTTAAAAACATTTAAAGAAATTGAAAACAAACTATACAGAACATGACAACTGATATGAATCAACTCAATTCTCCATCCGCTTGGTATAAACAATCAGAACTCCCCCTTACAACAAACTATTTTCCCATTAAGATTTCAAAACACTTAAGTTTGTTTTAATCAGAATGGTTTTTTCCGGAAAATAAGTTCGTTTATCAACCATTTATAGGTTATGGGGTCATTTCATCACATTGTTTACCAATCTTTTAAATGATGGTTAAATCAAGTTTAATTTAATGACCTTGATTAACCACTTGTAGAATCGAAGATCAAACATCTCAAACCTGTTTTTCAACCAATTACCCTCTTGTCGGTTGAATTCTCAAGCTGCCGATTCCTACTCCACACTTACCATCCTAGGAGTTCCGGTAATTCACACTTTTCACAACAAATTTTATCGAACATTTTCAAGAATAATGCCGATTCATGCTCCATGATTACCAATTTGGGAGCTCCGGCAAGTCAGGTTTCTTATTCTTTGAAGAATATATCCACCCAAGCCTGACCAGCCTTAGGTGTAACAATCTCTTCTTCATCATTTTTTCTTTCAACGGACTTGTGAACACTTCTTTTTGCAGCATAAAATTCTTTGACTCCTTTGGCCTTACCATTGACCATTTTTCCAAAAATGTGTTTCACATTTCCGTTGAAAGTCTTTTCAACGTCAAATTTCTTCTTGTCAGAATGAAATTGATTTGAAATTTTCACTTTTCCAAATTTCTTCATAAAATTTTCAGCACGCAAAGGTGGAAAATTTTCATCATTCACAGTTGGAACTGATTTTTCAACCTTTCTTTCAACATGTGACGCCTCTGATTTTGTGGAATCAAATTCATCACCAGAAGTGTTACCTGAACCTTTAGCAACCCATTTTTGATTTTTTAAATTTTCTTTTCTTTTTAAAACATTCTTTGAACATTCTCCCACCTCAAAGGTTGAATTTTCAAAGCCTGTAAATTTTTTGGTTGTAAGTTCAGTTTTCTCAATCATTTTCTCTTTCAGTTTACCAGAGACTTCCTGTTTTGGTTTCAATGTTTTAGGACAGTTTCTAGCAATATGACCAGCAGTCTTGCACTGAAAACAGGTTCTTGTCTCTGTCTTTGTCTTTTTCTGAACAACATTCTTCTTCACTTCTTCTTGCTTCTTGGCAAGGAATTCTTGATTCGTCTGTTTTCTGAATGCTTGCTCTTTCTCAACCTCTGTTGTTTTCCCTAAAATAAATACAGTTTTTGGTTTATAAACTTTTTCATTTCTATAATTTTCCGGTTGATTAAATCCAAGACCTTTCCTTTTGAAATTACAATTATGGTTTGGTTTCTTTTGGAAACTATAACCACAACTGTAACCCATTTTCTTGTTAATTCTTTGTTGATCTCTTGAAGTGTATTGTTTAGGTTTTCCAGAAAGATTTAAATCTTTTGTTTCAGAAATATTAATTTCTGTGATTTTGAAAACCTTGTTAATCATTTCAAATTTAACACTTCTTATTGGAAAATTTTCATCAGAATATAATTTGTCAGAATCTTCCAAAGTATATGCTACTTTGACCGGTTCGTCATTCAAATTAGATTTTGATAGAAAAAATTTTGTATCATAAACCCGTTTGTCCTTTATGATTGTTGGCTTTGACGTATCGGACTCAGACTTTGACTCGTGTTTGGACTCCATTTTTTGACTCCTCACTGTCATCTTTATCTAACACCTGATCGATCACACTTTTTATCAACTTTGACTCATGATCATTGTCGGATGACGTGTACGTGACATCAATATTTTCTGGCAAGTTATCTGATAGTCCAGACTCCCATTGTAAGTTAATTGCCTTTTTGACTCTTTCGGAATTTGGATTTCGAGGCAAATATCCATTTTCAATCGGGGGCGGACATCGATTGTAGACCACACTTGGTTTCTTACCAGAAATTTTCACTTCATCTTTGTCTTTTGTCATGGATTTCTTTTCTTCTAAAGTCTTTACTTCTTCAAAAGTCTTCAAACTCTCCACAATCGGATAAATCCTGTCAATAACAAAAGTAGAACATGAGTAACTATCCAATAAATTTTTAACTCTTTCAGTTTCTATCTTTTGTGTTGCTAGCTTCAACTCCAGATCAGTACACTTCTTTGTGTAAAAATTAACATTATCAAGCTGTCTTATGTAAGCTCCTTTGAGGGTATTCATTGCAACAGCTTGTTCACAATTTGACTCAGTGTACTTGTTGATCTCTCTCTTCATTGTATCATATGATTCTTTCAATCTGTTAATGTTGTGCAACAGTTCATTGTTTTGCTTGATCAAAGAAACACAATTCAAGCACTTTTCAGGAACTTTGACTGCTTCAGTAACAACTTTGATTTCAAACTCTGGAACGTCTTTGACTGTTCTGTTTGATTGGAAAAACTCATTTCTTCTCCTTCTCTCGGCTTCTGCTTCAGCTTTTAGCCTTTCTTCTTCTTCTTCTTCTTCTTCTTCTTCTTCCTCTTCTTCAATCTGTCTCCGCTTTTCTTCTGCAGCTTCCCTGACTTTTCTGCATTTTTCAGCCCACTTCAGATCGTAAGCATTAGCAATAAAAGCTTTAACATTTGATGTCTCTTTTAACATTTCTTTGGCCATGAACTCTTGGTCTGGGCAGAAATTGTCCCAACTAAAACCTTCAGCCAATTTTTCATCTTCTTGATCTGCCAAACACACTTTGCTGTTTGTTGGAATGTAATTATCCCAACTGAAACCACCATCCTTTCCCAAACAAGCTCTCTTTGAATCTTTAATCTCCATTCTACCATGAGCAGTTTGTGCTTGATGCTGGGCCTGTTGTTGTTGATACGGCTGTGGTGTGACTTGATGATAAATCGCCTTTTTGTGATAGTCGTTGTTTCCAAAAGGGTTTTGAGCTCCACTTGCTTCACGATTTGTGCACTCCCTCTTGAAATGCCCCTTTTCCCTGCAACGAAAACACGTAACTTTAGACTTATCAAAACCTAAAGTTGACACATGAGCCTCGCGAAAATCATCTCTACCTGTAATTTGTTTAAACTTCTCAGCACGTCTCAACACACTAGCCATGCACCATTTAATGTCCATTAATTCCATTTCCTCGGCATCAATTTGATCGTAATCCTCTTTTGTGAGCATTGGATTACCGATCCTCCCAGCAGCTAATCCTCCGTAGGATTCAAGCACGGTCACTAACAAAGACATATGGCTTTTAGCAACTTCCTCAGTATAGTTCTGATCATTTTCCAGCTTTAAGGCAATGTTGCATTGAAGAACTTTGCCACTCTTTGTTGTAGTGAACTGTGGATCATATGTTGGAAATGAAGAGAATCCTGTTATGCTGCTTGATCCCTGAGATGGTTTTTCAGAAGAATCTTTTGCATTGTAAGCTGTTTCAATTTTTGGAGAAAGATGTGTCTTTTCACTAACACCACTCTTGAAGTACAGACTAATGTCTTGTTCTCCATCATAGTTCTTCATCCTGGCAATCTTTCACTGCTCCATCTCTTGAGCTTCCAGGTGTTTGATGAACTCTCCCAGTGTTAGCTTTTTATGTTCCTTTTTGTTTTTTCTCACCATCATCAGAAACGTTCCTCAGATTTCATGTGGTAGCGCATCTGCAAGTTTTTCAATCAATTCTTCAGTATCCTTTTTAATACCAAGTTTTGACATATTTCTCACCAAGTTACAATATCTTTCAATAATTTGCTTGGTATTTTCAGATTTCAAACCACGGAATAAATCGAATTCTTTCTTCATGAGCGACATTTTGTTTTTAAGCATATCATCGCTTCCTACAAATTTTGCTTCCAATTCAGTCCAGATCGAATAAGCAGTTCCATCATGTTGAAGCAAGATCAAAATGTCCTCTTTGATTGCTTGCTGAAGCAGACTCACCATCAGTTTTTCATCTCTATATTTCTTTTTCTCTTCAGTACTCATTTCTTTAATTGTTTGCTGAACACCATTCGTTGTGGGTCTAACATATGGTTCTTCAGTATGTTCCCACGCATAGTGATAAGCTTCAACCCAATTTCCAAACCGTTCAGACCAAGCATTGTAATCATCAATATCCATGAGCTTAGGCGGTTTCTGAGATGTCCCGGTTTCATTTTCAAGCAAAGCATTTTGAGTGATCGTAATCGGACTAGCAAAGGCATTGTAAAATTCGTTGTCTATGTTCAATTTTTCAAAAGTTCACAAATTCCAAGTTTCAGGCGAAATCAGGTTTGGAGCGGAATTAACCAAATGTTGTTCGAGCGAAATCCCAAAATTCCACTGGAGCGAAATTAGATTTAATGTTCAACTGGAGCGAAATCACACTTAACTTTGTAGCAAAATCTGATTTGGAGCGAAATCAGATTTTTAGAGCGGAATCAGACAGAAACCTTGGAGCGGAATCAAGCTTTTGGAGCGAAATCAGGTGCTGATTTCGAGCGAAATCACGCTGACGTCACTTATCCGAGATACATTTCGAGCGAAATTAAGTAAAACATAGATTTTAGACCGATTTTAGCCTTGAAAATTTCAAGGGTTTATCAAAACATGATTACATGTGATGTGTGTGAAATTGAGCTGGTTTTACCGTGAAAAGTTTTCAAATTTTAAAAAGAAAGTGTAGAAAATCAAAATACACAGTTGAAATGGCAAGAACTCTTCCTCCTGAGCTCTGATACTACTTGTAGGATCGTTTTCGGCCCTGAATGAGTCGATCAGAAGAATTCCTGTCCAAAACAAGAGGCGGAATCTAATGTTTTTGTGCAATCTCAGCCGTATTCAGTTTTAACTATTGCTTTATTGATCACTGATGCAATTACAAGTTCTGACAACACTTCGGCAGCACTTCGTGGCTCACCGGAAGACCTTGACCTAGAACTATATTTGATTTCGCTCCTAAAGACCCTATTTACATGTGTTCTGATTTCGCTCCTACATACAATGACACCAGGAGCGAAATCATATGTTACAATCTCGGGCGAAATCAGACTTAATACACTTTCGGGCGGAATCAGAATCAAGGGGTTTCGCTCCAAATGACAAGATGTCGTTTGGAGCGGAATCACTATCTAAGACATGTTTCTTGGATTCCGAGTCCTGTTCTAGCCTAAACTACGCAAGACTCGATACAAGACGCAGGCAACAGACGGATGCACCAACAAACCTCGATAGCTTATGGTGGTGCATGTTATGAGTGTGCTGATCCAAACCATTATCGAAACCAGTGTTCAAGACTTGCAAATGGAAACTAATGTGCTTGTCGACGTGCCTTCAACATCAACGCTAACGAAGCCCAAACCGACAATGATGTAGAGAACGAACAGTAACATCCATTAAATTTCAGCTGCCTTTTAATCATTTGGTTTTTTGTTTTTCCCTTGTATTTGTACTCTCATTTAATTAGTAAAATAGTTGGGGTACTTACTTAATTGATTATCACACCTTTGAACTCGCTTATCTATGAAGCTTGATTTTCTTGGTTATCCATGATACATTGATCTGCCTATGAAACCTGATTTGTCTATGGTTTATGAATTTGATTTTCTATGAAAACTTTCTTGTTTATGAACTTGATTTACTATAAATCTGTTTGTATATGAACTTTTTTTTTTTGGGTAAAGGGGTTTACCCCGGTGAATTTTTTATAAATAACCAATAAAAGAACAGGATGCGTCCAGAATTAGACGCACACTACTAGCCAAGGCATACCCTGACTAGACCAAACAAAAAACAAAGACCCGAAATAATAAACAAACACGACCAAGGGAAACAACCCGACCAAAACACAACCACAAACTAAACATAACAAACAAAGAACATCCTCCTTAGCCCGGGTCCTCCATTAAGTTCTTCTTCGAGATCTACCATCGGTCCATAATCTTCATGTGATCCGGGTGCTTCATAATCCTGAATCCCATTATCTTCAGCCTAACCGAGTTAAGAATGACTTGCGAAAGAATAGCCGGAGACCGCTGTAGTCTCGAGAATAGCCTGTTATTTCGTTCTTGCCAAATGTAATAGGTAGCCGCCCCAACCAGAATCTTGCATACAACACCGCCAAGATGTCTCGTGTTAGCACTATTCACCAACCAGCCCATAACGGAATCCCAAGTATTATTGACATTCCCCATATCAACCCAATCTCTAACTGTTTTCCAAACCTCAGCTGCATAGGCACATTGAAAGAACAGATGATCCCTAGAGTCACGGTCATAAGAGCATAACGGACAACACATGAGGGCAAGATTAGTAGCACTACCCGCTTCCCCAATGGACATCCTGTCCTGCGTCTTCAGCTTATTCTGAATAACAAGCCAAACATGAAACGAGTGTCTAGGAATACACTGGCTAAACCACACCGCATCAACCCAAGCGACTTTATCATTTCTCACCCGAAGAGAGTCCCAAGCTTGTGAAGAGTGGAAATGCTGAAGTTTACCCCCATGATCCCTCCAGAATAAACGATCAGCCGTATCATCGACTAACATGGGAAGAGGAATATTAATTAGAACCGGGAAAAGATCATACCACGCCACAGGCCATTTCCATTGGCCGTTCGAATCAATCAAGTCCGCAACTGTCGAGCCCAGGTTGAAACCTGCATTAGCAATACGCCTAGGCGATATAAAGGACCGGAGCGGGCTACAAGCATTCCAGTTATCACTCCATGCGTTTGTTTGACGACCGCTTTTAATAGACTTCCAAACATAAGGCCGAATCTGATTACGAATAGCAAGGATTTTTCTCCAACCCCAACTCGGGTTAGCGGAGCATTTAACCTCCCAAAAACTAGAGCCATTAACCTTGTAAGAATGAATCCATGAAACCCACAAAGAACGCCGATTATTTAAAATACTCCAAACATGGCTAGAAATCAGCGATTTGTTAACCTCCATAATACTCCGAATACCCAAACCACCCTCCGACTTAGGCAAGCAAATATCTTTCCAAGCCACTTTAGAACGAACCGGACCCCGAGCACCACCATTCCAAAGAAAACGACGCATACATTTTTCAAGATCTTTCACAATTCTGACCGGAAGCATGAAAACGGAGGCCCAATAAGAATACATCGCTGAAATAACCGAATTAATCAACTGGAGCCTACCCGCGAAAGATAACGACTTAGACACCCAGTTATCAATCCTCCTATGAACTCTTTCCACCAGAATCCTACAATCACTGTAAGCAAGTCTTGAAGAAACCAAAGGGACTCCAAGATAACGAACTGGGAGGGAGCCCTCCTGAAACGGCATTAGCCGCAAAATTTGATCCTTTGTAAGGGAAGGAACATTGCCGAAAAAAATTGTACTTTTAGGGGCACTTGGAACCAAACCCGAAATCCTTGTAAACATGTTGAGCGCGTCCCGTAAGAGCTTAACCGAGAGGGTATCTGCATGAGCAAAGATAAATAAATCATCGGCAAAAGAAACATTAACAATCTTCTGTTTGGCACACTGCGGATGAAACTTAAACCCTGAGCCAATTTTCGAAGCACGCTGAAGCAGGAGAGAAAGAACTTCCATGACCAATGTGAACAAGTAAGGAGACAAAGGATCACCCTGTCTAAGACCTCTCTTGCCACTAAAGTATCCATGCAGCTCACCATTGATACTCAAAGAATAGGAAACTGTAGACACACATTTCATAATCCACATGACCATTTTCCTATGAAAACCGAAAGCCTCCAAGATAGCTTTAAGAAAAGACCAATTGACCGTGTCATAAGCCTTTTGGATATCAATCTTCAAGGCACATCTAGCCGGGCCTCTATCAAGATGGTAGTTATGCATAAGCTCCTGCGTTAGAAGAATGTTATCGGTAATTTTGCGGCCTGGGATAAAAGCTGACTGATTAATGCTAACTAATCCATCCAAGCTCCCTTTAATTCTATCTGTAATAATCTTGCTAATGCATTTAAAGAGGACATTACAACAGGATATCGGCCTATAATCAAGAACCGAATTAGGAGAATCCTTTTTAGGGATTAAAGCAATAATAGTGTGATTAATCTGCTTCAACATTTGGCCATTCTCAAAAAAATCCAGAACTGCATTCGTCACTTGATCTCCTACCACATCCCACGAATGTTTAAAAAAAGCCGATGTATACCCATCCGGACCTGGTGCTTTGTTCTCACCAATACTAAACATAGCTTTTTTAACCTCATCTCGGGTAACCGACCGCACCATATGATTAGCCGAGAGAGCATTCAAAGTGTTAGCACATAAATCTCCAAAATCAAAATCCTCCACCTGGTAATCCATACCCAAGAAGTTCGTATAGTGATTAAGAAAAACCGTAGAAACTTGATCACCCTCGAACTGGTTCCCTTGCGCATCCAGAATACTAGAAATTTTATTCCTAGCATTTCTGCTTTGCACACATTTATGGAAGAATCTCGTGTTTGCATCCCCCGCACTCAACCATTCAACCTTGGCTTTCTGTTTAAGGAAGCACTCCTCATCATAAGCAGCCGTTTGAAAATCAAGAAGACATGTGGCAAGCTCGTCCCGAAGTAGCAGATCCAAGGGATTTGCATCCACTTGGTTCTGAATATTATCAAGTTTAACCCGCAAATCATCAACCCTTTTATGCAAGTTACCTTGCTGAAAAAGGATTTTACGAAAGAGAGGCTTCAAATTTCTCATCTTTTTAACAACCGCAAACATGGAATGACCATGGATCTCCTTAGCCCACTCCGCTGAAACAACCTGCCTGAACTCGGCTTTAGAAACGATAAAATTCGGAAATTTAAACGGTTTCGGTTTAGTGTTAATCGCCGAAGAAAACTTGAATATGCACGGTGAATGATCCGACAAGCGGGCCGGTTTGAACAAGGCATACCCATTCGGAAATAAATCCAGAAACTTTAGATTACCCATGACCCGATCCAGCTTCTTCATAACTCCAATATCCTCTCTCGGTTTTTGGTTCCACGTATAGTGGATGCCATGACTCGGAACATCTAACAATTCAGTCTCCTTAATACATTCAAAAAACTCCCTCATGCCAATCGAATGGTTCGAGGGACCGGATAAACAATCTTCCATATTGAGAGCAACATTAAAATCCCCCATGACAATCCATGGCTTATCTCGAGCCAAAGCATTAAAGTTGCAAAGATCCTCCCAAAGAGCACGACGATCATGGTATCTGTTTTCAGCATAAACAAAGGAACAGAAAAAAATTCTATTATCAGCTTTTATCAGAACTTGAGTATGCATCACCTGGTCAGTCTGCGAGATCACCATAATATCAACTACATCAGAGTTCCACCCAAGAATAATTCTAGTACCTCTGGAACATAACCCCCCCATTCGAAGTCCAATTCCAGCCGCTAAAAACTTTGTTACAAATATCGAAAAGTTTATTAATATGGATGTGCGATTCTAACACTGCACAAATATACAGCTTGTTTTCAGCAATGAGAACCCGAACCTCAGCTTGTTTAAGGGGCCGGTTCAAACCCCTAATATTCCAAGCTGCTACACTATCCATGTAAACCCTTAAAACCGGGAGTGCTTGCCCCCTCAGCATTGCTACCAAGCGACTTGTTGCTCATAAATTTAGACATTTCCGTTGGCACAACCTCAACAACTTCTTCCTCATAGTCCACAAACGGACTACTAGGAACAACCACTTTTGGCTCCGTAGGCTTCACATTACCAGGAGGGATATCTGCACCCCCATCCGATTTAGACAAAACTTCAAATGGGTTTTTAGTCTCTACATTGGCCTTCACAGTAGAATCCGGCTTATCATCCTTTGTGCCTGAAGTGCTCGCAGCCGAGTTTCCTATTTTCGGCCTGTACACAAAGTTTGCCCTCTGTTTCTTTTGCAAAACACGCTTTCTAGCCACTTTCCTCTCATCAGTTACGAAACCCTCATCATCAATCACAACCTGCTTAGCTTTTGGAACTATATTCTTAGGACAGGATTGATCACTATGACCAAAAACACAACAAGTCGAGCACCTCTGAGGTTTCCATTCGTATTCAACCTTCACCTTATGAGTAACATACCCATCCTCAACAAGGTTAGGAATAGCAACCGTAATAAAATCTTTCAACTCATTATCCGCACTAATCTCAATTAACGCACGAGCAAAACTACTTCTCCCCCAGTTATCAACACACATATCAGCCGTATAACCATCCAACCGTTTAGGGGTACCCAACTTAGACGCTAATAAACTCAGCCCATCATCCGTGTAAATAGCAATAGGAACATTATGAAGTTTCACCCAAATCGGAACTGACTTAATGCACTCCTTTTTGAGACTGACCGAAGGCGACCAAACATTCAAGAAAAGAGGCATTTTTCTAATTAACCATGGCCCTCCTTCAAGCACTTTCATCATCCCCTCCTTAGAGTCAAATTTGAAAAAGAAAAAACCTTCAGCATTCATCATGATCTTAGCAAACCCATGTTTAGACCAAACATTTTTAGCATAGTACTCCACAACAGGAAAAGGTAACCGATTGCCCAAGAAATATCCATACAAAACATTATCAAACTTATCCTGAACCTTTTGGATTACCTCACGAGGAATAAGAATATCAGCATCCTTAACCGTCTCTGTAGCGTCCAGTTTTCTGAAGTTAACCTCTCTTTTCTGCGGCTTCTGCATTTTAACCTTATCAACATACGAAAGAATGGAAGCATCATTGAACACTGTATTCATGCTAGGGTTATGTTGGCTATCCACGTTGGCAGCCGAAGACCCATCTCCATAATCCCACGAGCTAGGTAAGTCTACCGGTTTCGATATTTCAAACAACCCATCTATAACAGAAACATTACTCGTAGAGAACATACCACGACGCGGCAACATTGGATTACCTTCAATGTTAGTCACTCTCAAACCAATCCCACGTACCGGTGGGGTCTTATCATCAATCCCCGGAGACTGTTGAGTCAGAGGTTTCAGACCTCCACTCTCATCCGCCATGCATGCACAGGGAAACCCTACGTAGCTGAATGAAACCAAACAAGTGAAGAAACCCTAATCGGCAAAAGATAAGGGAACAAACACAAAACCCTAATCAGCCGATCAAAAGACAAGAAGACCGAAAGAACCAGAATCCAGAGACAAGAACAAAAAACCCGAACTCCCTTAAACCCTAGAACAAAAACCTCAACGCTTGATCGATTAATCCAGTGTCATCAATCTAGCTAAATTAAACTTAGTTAACCGCAATCAATGGCAACCAGATTAATAGATTAGGGTATCAGAATATGTATCTAGAGCGGCGATTGAAGAAGACAAACGAAAAAAAAACCCTAATTCTTAATTGATCCCTAATGCTAACGAGTTCGTTATGGATACAAGATCCAATCACAGACTGTTATACATACGATCACAAGAAAGAACAAGGGAGATCACGAACAAGAAAGCAAAATCGCCAAAATCGCCTAAGGGAAGGAGAGAAAAACACGGCCAAGGTTTCTAACACCATTGTATATGAACTTAGATGTCTATGAAATTTGTTTACTAATGAACAAGGTTATCTAATAGAAATAGTATTTAAGTGGAACCACATCAATGATCTAGAAATTTTTGTGTCCCTTGACTCACGCACAACGGAATGAGCTATGCGGACTATGCAACAAATCAAGTAATTACGGGTGCACAGGTAGTTATAAAATTTGAGGTATATTTCTTGTATGGATTATTTTTAAAATTGGTTAATGAATAATTTAAATTTTTAGTTTATCATGTGTGTTTAAACAATTTCGTAGGGCCCTGATATTTCCACAATCGATCGGGGTGTTATACAAATGAATTTTCATGTCGCCGTTTTTTGACAATGAGTCAACTTATTTTTTCTCGTGGGGTCTTTTTTGGAAGTTGGTTGTTATGTTTCGAGTATGGCATTGGGAGGATGTTAGGGTTGTGTTTCCTGAACCCATTGTGTTTGAACGGGCATTTCCCACATGTCGAACCCATATTGTTTGCATCGGTTGAAATAAAAAAACCGGGTGATAATCGTCGGAGTTGTCCATCTTGACTATAAAATTATATATATTGCAATTTGCAAGAAAGTTAATTTATTTGTAGAAGTAGTACTATTTAGAGTAGTACTAGATTTCTATCTCGCGTTCACAAACCAATTTTATTCAGAATCCATACCTGATTTAAATGTAGCGTTGTACCCGATTAACCAGAGTCACCTACCTGAAGCTTCCCTGACAACTTAATGACAGAATTGTATTAAGGTGTTTTGGGTGTGAAGTTCTAGAAATTGAAAAGGGGTATGGGTTTCACGTGGGAATGGTGAGGTATGTGTAGTAAAACAAAAGAAAGTTATAACTAGAAGACGAGGAACATAAGCTTGGTAGTGACTATTTTGACCTAAGCTACATGGTTTTTTAGTGTGACATGTGGAGACAGTGAACGGTTTCCAAAAATTGGTTTGGCGTGTAGAGGCAAATGAACTTATCTTCCTAACACCATGTGTAGTGGTAATGTGGTATAATGCCCCCATTATGGGGTATTATCCGACACGTGGCGTCCTAGTCAACGATGGGGCATTATAGCAAAAGTGGCGTAGTGGGGCATTATACCAATAACCCCCATTCAATCATTTCACAATCATTTCACAATTATTTTTTTTTAATTTAAAACATAAAAAACTTCATTAATTTAAAAAAAAAATTACATTACTTGAAATAAATATAAAAAAAACTGAAAAAAAAACAGAAAATAAAAAAAAAACAGAAAAAAAAACAGAAAAAAAAACCGAAACAAAAAAAATAAACTTAAAAAAAATTAACATGATATAGAGTCCATATTTTTCTCTAATTTTTTGGCGACGCATTTGCGCAATGATCAACGCATCGCCTTGTAGGTGGTCGATAGGTTTGGACAAAAACTCAATGTCCTTTTCCATTTGCCTCGCCTCTTGCATCTCGTTAAATTTTTTGGTTTCGGCCACTCGTTCCTTCATAATCTCATAACGTTGGTGGCCGAGGTCGCGAATGTCTTGGAGACGACGGTTCATCTCGTCGAAATCTTCCTTTAACTCGAGATCGGAAGACGACTCGACCGTTTTTTTCCCGGTTCCCTTTCTTCTACCGGTGGGTCGGACCAACTCTTCTTGAATTCCCTCGTCAACGTCCACCGCCTCATTTAAATCAACATTGCGGGCATCCGATGTCGGAGTTGACGGGTCAACGGAGGATGATGTTTTTGACCTTTTAGCCCGACATCTACTACTAGACGTCATTGGATGATGCATGATTGTATAAAAATTAGAAGAAAGTGGGTTTTTTTTATAAAAATTAGAAGAAAGTGGGAGAGAAAGTAGGAGAGAAAGTGGGTTTTTATAAAAAAAGGTGAGAATGTGGGGTATATATTTATAGTGGGAATATTTTAAATTGAAAAAAAAATTAAATAATATGACCGTTGTCAACGGTCAAGAAAGTGGGCCCCCTCTCTTTTTAAGCGTTATAATTAAAACGCCGGGCGAATTTTTTTTGAAAAATGACGCCCTATAACGCCGTGTGTAATGACATAAGGGGCGTTATAGGGCGTTTTAATTGAAATTTTTTTAAAAAACACGCCCCAGTACGGGCGGTCTAACGATTTGTCTCATAGATACCAAACACTTTAACGCAATTTCATATACCTTTACAAACTTCATTAATTACATATATACCCAAACTAAATTAAATTACATATATTTTATTCACCAATCAGCTATAGTCCAATTGGCATTGAAAGGGAAGGGGAGATTAAGGGTTAAAAGTCACAGGTCGCAAGTTCGAATGCCATCCCACACAGGTTTCATCATAGTAGGCCTTCGGGCAACGAGTTTTCCCTAAAACTGAAGATGGTGGCTTGGGCTATCCCGCGTTATCTATGGTTATAAGCGAACGGGGTCATCATTTGTCATTGGGTTACCCGGGTAGCCAGGCTTTTATACGTTGATAATTAAAAAAAACATATGTTTAGTTCCTTGAAATTATAATATCAAATTTACCCATTTTGGTTTGTTTTATTAAAAATAAATTCTAGATTGACTAATTTACCTTTTTTTACTAATAGCTTAAAAATTTACCCATTTCTAACTAGTTTTTATTTCCCCTTTTTTATTGGTTTTACCATTTTCTTTTTTTTTCTTTTAGGTTTTTACAAATTGTTTTCTAACTCCTAAAAAAATTAGTTTTTTTCACATACCATCTTCTTCTTATCTAAAAAATTTATAGAGTTAATTGCCAAAATCATCCCTGAGGTTTTGGCAGGTTTATCATTTTCGTCAAAATAACACTTTTGTACCAAATTACCTCTAACGTTTGTAACTTTTTGCCATTTTCATTCAAACCACTAACTTAATTTATTTTTTCTGTTAAATTGAGGATATTTTGATGAAACTAGCAAATATAAAACCACAGGGATGATTTTGGTAATTAACTCAAACTCTTTTAAATTTCTTTTATTTAATTAATTTTGTTACATATATAATAAAAAAGAATATACATGCAATGTTTATATGAAAAAAATAATAGCTTTGTCACATTTTTTTTTATAAATTTTCATCCAACCGCTAACTAAGTTAATTTTTCTATTAATACGAAGGATGTTTATAAACTAAGACAGAAATTAATTTCTAATTTTCATATAGATCATTTTTATAAAAATAAAATCTACTTAAACCTTTAAATTTTATAAAACTAAAATACTGGTAACCTTATTAAAAAAGGTCAAATAAAAAAATCTTATCATATGTACCAAGTTTGTAATTCATCTTCTACTCTTTTAAATTCGTTCCTAATGAAAAACAGAAGCCACTGCCCCCCTCCTATCAAACAACGTATTGTTACCAAACCTTAAAATTACCCACCAAATTGTAATTATAATGCTATGAACCAAAAGTTTCTTTACTCAAGCCACTCAGAATAAGTATTAGTTAGTTACCCTCATAATCTTAATTAAATAAATATTTTTTTCTACCAACATATTTCCTAGGTGCTCAACACATTTAAAAAATATGTAACGTTTTACAATTTTTTTCTATCTCTACAACTGATAAATACTAAAAGTTGTAATCGATTGTTATGTGTTACACACCAATGACGTTTTCTCTTTATAAAACTGATTTATATAAAGAAGCTGTTAATTTATAAAATTTAAAATATCCTTCACCTTAACAGAAAAAATAAACTGAGTTAGTGATTTGGATGAAAATTTATAAAAATTATGTGACAAAACTATTAATTTTTTTTTTCTAAAAACTCCATGTATATTTTTTTTATTATACATGTAACAAAAATAATTAAATAAAAGAAATTAAAAAGGGTTTGAGTAAATTGCCAAAATCGACCATGTGGTTTTATATTTGCCAGTTTCATCCAAATATCCTTAACTTAACAGAAAAAAAAACTAAGTTAGTGGTTTGGATGAAAATGGCAAAAAGTTAGAAACGTTTGGGGCAATTTGGTACAAAAGTGTCATTTTGGACGAAAATGGCGAAAGTGCCCAAACCTCAGGGATGATTTTGGCAATTAACTCAAATTTATACTATGCATAAGGCAATGATTATATTTGAAACATGTAAGCTTTTACTTAGTTTATATGTAATCTCTCTTTGAAATAAGATTATCTATTACGCTTGCCTATGAAGAGCTTTGAGTCTATCGAAAGAGAGTGTGGTAGTAACCCTTCAGTTTCGTCTAGAGTCGGGCGCCCAGTCATGTAGGATTATTCATCCTTGAAAAACTTAAGAAAAACAAGACACTTGAGTAAATCAGTCATGTATGATTATTCATCCTTAAAAAACCTAAGAAAAACAAGACACTTAAGTAAATCGCTACAAAAGCAATGTTCATTTTGCAAGTTAAGAAAATGTTGCAAATCTACATATAAACAAGCATAGATAGAAACGCTACAAAGCACTTTTTTCTAATTGTCTCTTCACTCCATTATTCAAACCTTATCTTGAGGAAAAATTAAAAAAAATGAACTTTCTTCAAAACTTTCTTGTATGTATGATCTTGATGGTCTTGTTTTACTTCATAGTCAAGGTAACCTTAAATTTTTAGTAATTTTTATCATTGGCTACCCATGAACTTGTAATCTTTTGTGAAATTGCAACCAAACCTATAAGTCAAATGTTGAGTCAAATCTTGAAATTCTCATATGCATCATACCTACCAACAATAGCACTGGTTAGGTTCTTCCCATGCGAGTGGGTGAAGTGGTTGCCTAAAAAGATCAATTTATTTGGATGGAGGGCGGAACAAGACAGATTACCGACGTTGATTGGGTCACACAAACGGAAGATCCTTTGGGATGAGACGGTTTGCGTTTTATGCAAGAGTGGGGAGGAGAACGTGTATCACCTCTTTACATCCTGTTATGTTGCTGCGGTAATCTGGAATAAGGTAAGTCTCTGGTGCAAGATTCCTCCTATATTTGCCTTTACGACTAGGGACATTCTCGACGTTTACAAAAGATCGGGTCTCAATGGGGTGAAGAGTCAGGCACTTCAAGGCATAATTTTGGCAACTTGTTGGTCAATTTGGAAGGGTCAAAAAGAAGCGATTTTCTCTGGGAAGTGGATATCCATTGACAAGATTTTTGGTGAAATGCAAGCGTCATCATTTATGTGGTTCAAGGGCAGGTCCAGACCTTCAAATGTGTAATGGGATAACTGGCGATGTTTCTCACTGGAGGATATTAGATAAATGGATTTGGGGTGAATGTAACGGGGCTGGTAGATCCTTCTGCGGGGTGATGTATGCAATTTAGTTCTTTGGTTTTTGTCTAGTTTCTTTCTAGTTTTGGTTGTTTTTGTATATATCTGCTTGGGTGTGGTATAAATTGTCACACCCTGACTTTTGCGAAAGCGTGGGTTTATTTGGTGTGACTTCTTAATACCATAGCAATCAATCATAATGATACTATATGATAAAAACAAGAGATGTTCATCCATTAATAAGGTTTAGAAATAATACCACAACATCATTTTTAAAAATGTCGACTCATAAAACAAGATACAACCATAACCTAATTTAAAACGTGTTCATACGACATAATAAAAGACTAGAATAAAACATGGTTTAAGGACATGTAACCCGTCCAGGTAAGGGTTACACCTCCTGAACCTTCTACCCTGGATGACGTCTTTATTTAGTACGCAGCTTGACACAAATGCAGACACTTGCCAGATCCCTTAGTTTTCCTGAAATACATGTAATTTGAAAAATCAACAAATGTTGAGCGAGTTCATGTGTAAGTGAGTATGTATAAACGTTTATAATGTGATTGTATGTATTAAAATCCCTGGTATGTAGCAATTAAGGGAAAAAAAGAGATCACCATTGGGTTGCAAAGCCAATGATACGTGTGAAGTGATGCAGGAAGACTCAAACCAAGCAGATTTCGGCGTCGGGCTCATAGTTACCTCATGGTCCACCCAGCGGACTCAGGATTGGGGCTCGCTACACCCGAATAGATCTATCACTCATGACCCTCAGTCCTACAACGAGGATTAACGGCCTTAAGTTCTACCTACCCACTCACATGATCTAAGTAATATAAACCCTCCTTAAGCTAATCATACCATGTAAGTAGTGTCTGTAATATTTGTCGCATGTATTTCACCCCCGAAGTATAAAACTGAAAACAGTAAAGAGAAAAGGGGGACATGAACTCACTGTATTGCGTCTTCAGTATGTGTACCCCAAGTCTCCTCAGCCAACACAACTACCTACAGTGTACTAACGTCTATTAAAGGAACGGGTCGTGCCTTGTCTTAGTATTTGTGTTTTTGGGTTACGTTTCTGATATTATTGCAAGTTATAATAATTATATTTAGTTTTGGAATGCTTGTTTTTGCAGTGTTTCTGTGTTGGACCCAGTATGGCCTTAACAACTGTTTTTACGTAATATGGCAAGTGATTTCAGTATATGTGAAAAAGATGTGCGGAAATGGAAATCAGACTTTCAAGAAACAAGACCTACAGAATTATCAAGTTTATATCACTTTGAAACAAATTAGTTTAACAAGGTGATTGTAAGATTATTATCTAATACAAATGAATCTTGATTTCCGTGGGTGAGAAGAGTAGTGGAGTTTGAGTGTTTGTATATGAATGCTAAGCTTCAAACTCAAGTATCTTCTGCCTCTCGAGCCTTCTATTTATAGACGGTTGTGGACATGAATAAACAATTGTTTATTCATGCAATAAGTCCTGCGTAAAGTAGCAATTTGACATATTCATTGAATCCATCGTTCAATTTGCATTTGTAATCATGAAAACCAATAATGTCATGCTTCGGTCATGGGTGGCAGGATAGAGTTGTGATTTTTAGACAAGTGGGGCTTTCATCAGAATTTCTGATAAACCACTTCATCAGAAATTCTGGTGAACAAATCATCAGAAAGTCTGATGATCAGAATTGTCAGAAACTGATGATATTTCATCAGAAATATCATTAGATCCATCAGAAATGACCTTCTCTGATAATCCAAATCAACTCTTGATCAACTTGTGATTCTTTATAGTAGATACTTTGCATTTCAGTTGTCCTATCTGTTTTTCTTCATCTTGCTGTGATCTTCAGGACTGTTATCTTCTTTAGAGATCCAGTTGATTGAGATTTTCTTCAATACTTACAAATAAAGTTTCCTAACAGTTTCCCCCTAAGTATTGTAAGAAAATGAACTATCTCTATGTCCAAATATAAACAACTTTTAACTAATTCTTGAAAAAGAAAGATCAAGTGACTATGTCTCACAAACATAAAGCATAAAACATAAAACTTAAAACATAGACCATCCAACCATTGTTCAAAAACAGAAAAACAAATTCTAAACATTGTTCAAAAACAGCAATATCTCATCAATTCATTTAATTGATCTTCACTCCACCTCTATGTTTGTCTCCTGGTTTCAGCTTTTTCTTGTGATCAATTATCTTTTGAGTTGCCTTGTACATTAATTTGTACCATTCTCTTGCTTCCATCCAATCTTCAATACAATCTTCAATTTTCTTTCTCAGCTGTTCATTGTTCTTTCCTTTCTTCTTGAGCTGCTCTTGTTTGTCATTTATGCAGTTTCTTATATACTTTAAAGTTTGGTTTGAATACCTGCAAATTTCACTAATTCTGAATAGAGCTTTTTCTTCATGGGCATCTTTGAAGACTGCACATATTTCTGGTGTGTCAAAGATTGCCCCGGTTCTTGCTAAATTTGAAGGGATTTCAGCTGGAATCATTGTGTTGGGTGGAGGTATTAACACTTTAGTGATATACTCGAAATTGATACACAAATCAAAGTCTGCTAATGCTGCTCTTTTGTATAATTTCGCTCCTGCACTTTTGAGACTGTCAAGGGCTCTCCTGATCACTACTGAACCACCTTTCCATTCATCAATGATGTTCTTCATCTGGACTATGTCCATTGGATGAATTTTATCAGCCAGGTCTGCATCAGTAACCTTTTGAACATCTTTGTCTTTTCTGACCAGGGTGTACTTGTTTTGACTTTCATTCCCTAATATGCCTCCTCCAGTAGTCAAAGTATCAACTCTTTCAATTGATACTATTGGATTGGTCAAGTTGTTGTGCAATATTACCCAGCTGCCATTATTTCTTTCTTCAAGAATACCATTACTCATTGGTGAGAGCGGCCTTGTTGGGTTGTCTTCTGGACCTTTCCAATAGTAGTGCTTCAGATGTTCTTCTGGATACATGATTGTGTGTAGATCACCTTCCAGCACTTCTGATTCTTTGATGTTGCCTTCTGAATCTACTCTCTTTATTTTTCTTGGCCTTTTTGAGGAGGTCACTTCATGTTCCATTCTTCTCTTCTCTTTTGTGTCCATCCTTATGCTAAATTCTGTTTCTCCAGTGATGGTTGTAGAAGATGGTTGAGCTGGAGTATATTCTTTATGTTGGATTCTTGAAGTGTCTGGCTTTGGTATGTTTGGTGGAGGACCCATGGGTAACTTTTGTTTATCTGGTGGTGGACCCATGGTCTGCTTCTGTTTTTGAGCTGTTAAGGTTTCTGTTTGCTTGATTTGTTCTTGTTGGATGGTTTCTGGTTGATGTTGAGGACTTTCTGAATCTGTTGCTTGTCTTTCTTGTGGAATTGGAGTCTTTAGTGTA
This sequence comes from Helianthus annuus, assembly GCF_002127325.2. Taxonomy (NCBI): domain Eukaryota; kingdom Viridiplantae; phylum Streptophyta; class Magnoliopsida; order Asterales; family Asteraceae; genus Helianthus; species Helianthus annuus. Next base: position 87,721,104 of record NC_035438.2, read on the forward strand.
TGAAGATCAACTTTTGCCAATGTGGCAACATTGTACTGCAATCTTTTTACTAGCAAGTGAATGTTAGTAAGAGCTTGAGTGTTTGTTTCTTCTTGCTTCTTTATCTTTTGAAACTCCTGATCTTCTTTATTTCTTTGTTCACTCAATTCCAGTATCAACTTCTCAAAAGCCTCAGTCAAGCTGCTGCTGTTGGCTCTGAGAAGTTGTATTTCTTCAAGAAGCCTTCCTGAACTTGAACTTTCTCCTGCAGTTGCTATCCCAGTCATCTTTTTCTTGATATCATGTAGTTCTTTGAGAGTTTTCTCCATCTCTGATGAACTTCCTTTGCTTTCTGATGACTTTTGTATTTCTTTGAGACCTGCATTATTTTCCTCTGTTTGTTTCTGCACAGTTTTTACAGTTTCTGATAGAACTTTGATTTCTGATTTTTGATTTTTGATTTCTTCCAGTATCAGATCAAGCTTTTTCTCCATGACTGTTTTCTCAGTAGCAGCTTTATCTTCAAGTTCTTTATGAATTTGTTCAGGGGACATAGATGGTTGTTCTTGGGAAATTGGAGAAACAACAGATGTTTCTCTTCTAACACCACCAGAAAACACATTTTCTGATGTTCTAAGGTTAAGAGGATTGGAGGTATCCAAATTCTCTGTTCCCCTCACCAGAAAATTGAAACAAATTCAAGTCCTGGTTTTCCTCATATCCTTGAACCCTTTCAGGTTCTCCATGAGTTGTTGAGAAACTTTTATTTTTCACATCCAGGTTTCCTTGATCAGTAGACTGATCTCCACCTGTTAACACATTTTCCTCCTCAGAGTCTGACTCGGAAAATGGGTCTTTTGTTTCACTCACATTTTGTTTTGAAAAAACAGCGCTTCTTCGTAAAATTTCATATTTTCCTTGAATTGATTCATCAGAATCACTTTCAGAGGTATAAAATATATTCAGTTTAGATTTTGTTGCACCTGTTTCTCCCATATGTGAGCCTTCTACATGATTTTCTGCTGTTGCATCAGTCATATGCACATCTTTATTAGCTGGATGAGGATCAGATTCATCCTGTTGCTCTATTCTTGGTGGGCTTGATTCTTCTGCATCATGCTCCACGGGTGACACTTTTTCAAATCCTTCTTTTGTTTCTGTTTGTTTACTTAACATTCTTAGATATTCTGCTCTATATGATGAGTTTTCTGGTATCAGATCTATCATATTTTCTGGTAGAACAGGTACATCAAAATCTGACTTCCATGACCCTGCAGCACTCTAAGGTCTCGTAATTTCTGATTTCCACATAAATTTTGATTTTGGAGTTTGTAGATTTCTTTCAGAAAAAGCATCTGAAATTATGATGGACAAAAATCTGGGGAATGGTAGATGTGAATCTAACTTTCCAGTTTTGGTCAGAATTGATCTTTTGATCAGTTTAAATATTTCTGTTCTAAAATCAATATTCAACCCAGTTATGAGGCTGAACATGATTGTTAGAATATTCATATTTATCTGATCTGTACCTCCGATCTTGGATGATAAGCACTTATTCAGTATCTCCATTAACACTTGCCAGAAGGCAGGTAGTTTGTTCCTCTTGAACTCATTGATTTTTGAAATCTTTGCCTTACATCCCATTACAGCATCAAGTTGTTCAAACATGTCTTCTCTTTGTGGTGCTTCTTCATAGTCTTGATTTAAGGGTAGTTCCAAACATTCCCTTATTTTCTCCGATGAGATTGTGATGAAGATATCTTCCCATACATGTGCTGTTAGCTCCGTACTTGTACTATGAGGTTCGAGAGTTTTTACAACTTGTTGTAGCAGTCTTTCTAGTACCTCTCTGGTCTTTGTAAGAGCATGAGCTATTGGGCTTCTGATTAGAAATTCAATGAGAATTTGACACTTCACATCATATTGTTCGATATTGGTATTCATTGCTTCATTGTTGTTCTTCAAAGAAAGATATTCAGCTTCAGTGATTAAGGGAACATAGTGTTCAGCTGGAGGTGGACTGTTGTTGGTGACAGCCATTTAGGATTTGGGTTTTTGCTTTGAGAAGGGTTTTTAGGGTTTGAGAATGAAGATTGAAGATGGACGTCTCTGTTTTGGAGGGGATATTTATAGTGAGTTGAGACAGAGATTTTTTAGTGTTTTTCGTGGGTTGTTTGTATTCAAGGTGTTTTATAACACCTTAATGTTGTTTTAATCTCTTAAAGAAGCAACCGTTTTTGAAAAACCTTTGGTTTATCTCTAATTTAATGTATATCTTATTTAAAGATAATTAGAGATTCCAACGATTTTTAAAAAGGATAAACACCAGTATCCAACTTGCACCTTTTTCTTTCATGTGGGACCCCTTTTGATTTCAGACATGGTCCAATCAAAAACCTTTTCTTCAATTAAGTGCTTTCCCATGTTGTCCTTTTAATGATATATACTGAAAAAATCTCTAAATATTTCTTGGAGAGTTGAATTTCTCAAATATATCATCAGAAAACATTTGATTCATTTATAGAAGTCTGAATCAGTTTTTTCTTTTCTTTTTTTTTAAGATGAGAGGGAATGAGTGGAGTTTGAGAAAATTTCTTACCTTGATCTTGTGAACTCCACACCTTTGTTCTGGTGTGCCAGGAAATCTTTCTCATATAGCTTGTTCCAGTCCTCAGAAAAAAAATTTGAAAGAAACTTATCTAAAAATAATCTAGATGTTTTTGTAAGTTTCTTTGTATCTGATCATATTTCGTCAAAACCCCTTTTTTTAAGCAATCGATCCTTCCTGTTTGTCAAGAAAAATTCCTATTGATGTTTTGTATCAAATTTTTCAGTTTCATCTGGTGAATTTGAATCAAATTATGATGATTTAATGAAGTTTCTGATAAATTTTATCAGATTCTGATGATTTATTATATCCTATCAGATTTTATTTGATTCTTACCAGATTTTCCTTGTTTCCATCAGACAAGATTTCTTAGTTCCCCCTGGACCTATTAACATATATAACTAACATGTATTTAAGAAAAACTTAATATATTACTAAACAAAAGATGGTTAGGACACACAAAAAGGTTAATCAAACAAAAACAAACACAGATAAACCTAGCTACTTGTCACACCCCGACCATGTAGAACATACAAAACGAGGCGGAATCGTCGGGGAGTGTTGTAACAGAATCAATTGTTTCAAATCCATGGTAAATGAAGTTTCATTTTATTAATCAAACATGAAAGTTTACATTGCTTTAAGCAAGAAACAAAGAATACATAACATAAATTAACTAGTTCTTGTCTCGTTTTAAGTCACTAAGGCACAGGTCCGCCTAAGTATGTCTTGATAAGTCCTATGCATCATTTCCTGAAAACACATGTGAAAATAGGTACGTCAGCATAAAAATGCCTGTGAGATACATTGGTTTTGTGAAATCGGAATTCATGACTTATGTTTGAGAAAATGTTTAGTCATGAACCTTGTAATTTGCTTTGTCCTGTAATTCATTTGAAAAACGATAAGATCAGATGATATGTATAAATAAGGGAACACTGTATGGTTAAACGGATAACCATGTAAAATGAGTTTGTATAAGATAAGTCGTTTAAAAAACAATGTCTCGTGAAAAGTGTGTTATTTGTATAAAATGTTATATGTCTCAAATCGAAATGATTCAAATAACGCTACAATATGTAATGCCATACAAACACTTATATATAGGAAGTACCAGCGGCGTATCCACCATGCTTGTATCATATTACACACGCCTCGTTACTTAATCACTTACTCAAACCAAACCATCAAGATGAAGTGTTTATCAATTGTAGAAATGTTCATGTATAGTCAAATGTCTATTGTCAAATGTAAATCAGGTCAACAGATACAACTGGTTCACACGGTTCAATGTTTACAGACGGTTCATGAAATCAAAGGGGTAAGACGGTTCACATAGTCAAATGGTTACAACGGTTCAAAATGTAGCATAATGTGTTCATATGCTGGATGAGCATATGCAACAGAAATGCAATGTAAAACCATGTACTAAGTACGCACACAATGGGCATATATAGCATGAAATGTAATGTATAACAATGTACTAAGTACGCACACAATGGGCATACATAGCATGTAATGTAAAGCAATGTACTAAGTACGCACACAATGGGCATACATAGCATGAAATGTAATGTACAACAATGTACTAAGTACGCACACAATGGGCATACATAGCATGAAATGTATGTAAAACAATGTACTAAGTACGCACACAATGGGCATACATAGCATGAAATGTATTGTAAAGTGATGTGCTAAGTATGCAAACAATGGACATACATAGCATAAACACAATGAAATCATGTACTATATATGTACTATTGAACATAGCAAGTATATGATGTGAAAACCAGAAAGCATGAAAGTAACAAGTAGGCACATGTGTTTCACCCCAAAACAGTTTGGGAAACAGTAAAAGAGGGGTTCAATGTACTCACCTTAGGTTGCTTTGTAGTTCTTGTATAATAACCAAATAATGCTAGAGATCATGGAATATCAAACGACACCTAATAGGTAGCTATGTTGATATACCGGACCTAAATCGGAAGGATCGGATAGTATGCGGGTTCGTAAACCAAACGAGTATGGAGACTCGTGTAATATGGTTTAACAAAGCCTACATACTAAAATGAAACCTAACCTAAGTGCTTACGACCCATTACGACCCGTTTAGGTAGCTTATGCTACCTTAACGCGTCGTTCGCGTAGAACGCGTTTGGAACGCCTAACATCGTGACCACAAGGCATAACCTTGGAAGGTTATAGCTATGGTCACCTAATGTGTTTGGTCGGATCCTAATGATCGACCAAATGGGTCGGGTTCGAAAGTATAAGCGATGGTTTAGATCGCTTACCTTACGACCCTATATAAGCACTACACTAAAAGTGACGAGCTAAGCATGTTAGGACATGCTTAACTGAGTTTAGAAAACAGGTTTGGCATCAAAACAAACGGCTTTGATGCTCACGAGTAGTTTGGTTACAAAATACGCAAGAATGCGCATTTTGGCCGAAACTACGACTCGCCACTGAGCCTAGATAACGTGGTAATCAGTAGGTATAGTCGCCATGGACTATAACCATCGTGATCACGCTCACGTTATGAAGTTCCAATGAACTTCGTGTTGACCATAGGCTGGTCAACGCAGAAAGTCAACAAAACGTTGACTTTCGGACTCGAAAAGCGAATAAAAGAACGAAAGAACACTTACGAAGGGTCCCCGAATGCTAATCTAGATCAAAATGGCTCAGGTATGAAACAACGGTTCCAACTTAGAGCTTTTGATCGGATTTTTGTGGGTTTTCACCAAAGGGGAGGGGGTATTTATAGGAAAAGTAAAGCCGTTAGGATTGTTTCTTGAATATCGTGCCACGATCCAAGCCTTACACTTGTCAAGATGTTGTGGTGGCTTAATGTGACCCTTAGCTCCTGAGATGGTGAAAGGGCATTACCCTTTGGAGTGTTTGAAAGGCCAATCTTAGCAAGAAAAAAACTTTTCTGTTATTGAAGGGGCCATGCGGCCCGCATCAGGATTTGAGAAAACTCAGGCGGGCCGCCTGGGCCTGTCTGATCTGCACATACTTTCAGAAATGGCAGTTTTGGTCCCTGTTGCGTATTTAAGCCATTTCCGACACTTCTAAGGCCCGTAAAGCCAACTTCAAGGCCCTAAAATGATGCCTAAACATGGTGGACATTAAACATGCTCAAAAATATGCCGGATGTTGGTTCGTTTGGCCGTACGATCGCGATGTTCGCTTAATTACGATGAAATGCGCATAAGCGCGAAAGACGATCGAAATGACGCGATGAACGGATTTTTCTCATGCCAGACACTAAGGCATAATATAAGGATGCTTACATAAATTTTTGGATGTCCGGATGTATTCAGAACGTAAGTTATGCGCGAAAGTGCAAACTTATGCACTTTTTGACACTTTTAATCCCTGAATGATCCAAAAGTTTGTTTTAGCATACCAAACCCTTCAAAGCCTATTTCTATGCTATGTAAAGGATATTTATGGTATGTTTAACTTATGGACATGTTCCGGAATGTTCGTTACAGTTCAAATTGGCATACTTTCGCAGTTTGTCAAGTTTAGTCCTTGTAAGCGAATTAACTTGTTTTTGCCATACCAAAGCCTTCAAAACTTATTTCTAAGTTATGTAAAGGTTATTTAAGGTATGTTAAGTATATGTTGATGTCCCGGAGTATTTTTTGCATTAAACTGAGTACGTTTACGCACCAGTTTGCATATAATTCTCCAGAAAGCGATGTAAAGTTTGAAATTGAACAAGAATTGATATGTGCAAAAGATACACATATTTATATAAGATCCCAAGTATGAAATACGATATTTCATCGGCTTGGTATTTGTTTGATGGTCGTGGTGACACAGGTGTCACAGTCTCCCCTACTTTAGGAAATTTTGTCCCGAAATTTATTCGTAGGAGTCCATTAGTGACTTTGCCAAATACCCACCAGCGATATGCAAGGCAATATCCTATCATTTCCTTGACGGTCGTTCTTCAGAACCGAAAATGAACAGACGGAGTCATTTTCCTTAACGGGTATTCTTCAGAAATGGAAATGACGGAATAAGCAAACGGATGTTCGTTTCCTCCACGGACAAATCCTCAGAAACGAAAATGAACTAACGGAGTTATTTTCAATGGTTGCTTCATCAGAGTTGGAAATTAAAGATTACAAAACGGATATTCATTTCCTTAACGGATAAATCTTCAGAAACGAAATTGAATTAATGGAGTCATTTTCAACGGTTGCTTCATCAGAGTTGGAAATGAAGGATTACACAACGGATATTCATTTCCTCAACGGATAAATCTTCAGAAACGAAAATGAATTAACGGAGTCATTTTCAACAGTTGCTTCATCAGAGTTGGAAATGAAGGATTACACAACAGATATTCATTTCCTCAACGGATAAATCTTCAGAAACGAAAATGAATTAACGGAGTCATTTTAAACGGTTGCTTCATCAGAGTTGGAAATGAAGGATTACACAATGGATATTCATTTTCTCAACGGATAAATCTTCAGAAACGAAAATGAATTAACGGAGTCATTTTCAACGGTTGCTTCATCAGAGTTGGAAATGAAGGATTTCACAATGGATATTCATTTCCCCAACGGATAATTCTTCAGAAATGAAAATGAACTAACGGAGTCATTTTCAACGGTTGCTTCATCAGAGTTGGGAATGAAGGATTACACAAAGGATATTCATTTCCCCAACGGATAAATTTTCAGAAACGAAAATGAACTAACGGAGTCATTTTCAACGGTTGCTTCATCAGAGTTGGAAATGAAGGATTACACAACGGGTATTCATTTCCCCAACAGATAAATCGTCAGAAACGAAAATGAACTAACGGAGTCATTTTCAACGGTTGCTTCATCAGAGTTGGAAATGAAGGATTACACAACGGATATTCATTTCCCCAACGGATAAATCGTCAGAAACGAAAATGAACTAACGGAGTCATTTTCAACGGTTGCTTAATCAGAGTTGGAAATGAATAAGGTTAACTCTAGACACATGACAGAACTTGCTGTGGTTTCTGTGCACTAAATTCCATAATTATGTATGCATCCATAATTATGTAATCCCTTGCACAGTCCGCATAGTTTGTTTTGTAATGTTTTGGGGAAGGATATCAAAGTTGTGATGAGGGTGACTTCCATCGGGTCCTTTTAATTAGATCGACAGGGGATCTTCTTAGTTGCCACCAAGGAGTCCTTTCAGCTTTATCATCACATGATATCCCTAACCAGATTTTTGGATCAATCTGTTTAACTAGACCACTCAAGGGGTCAAATTTTGTAGTACTTTATAATCCAAGGGACATAACTATAACATAGAAGTCCATTGAGGATTTTAAGTAATACCTTTGGGTATCCTACTATGAATCTCTTGTACAAGGATGTGTAAGATTCTACGAAGATTTGGATAACATAATTTGGATCACGTAACAACACATAAGGGAACACATAAGCACAAAGTCACATAATTGTTTAACTTTATTACAATTTGTTATTAACTTGTTATCGATTGAATACGGATATGGAAACCAGTCGACGGGCTTCAATGTCCACTGGGATCTATCTGAGAAGATAGGAAGATCTCCCAAAATTCGATTTTTGATTACAAGGAATCACCACATTCGAATTAAGGCATACAACAATTAAGGACTTACGGAAAATCCTTAGGTACCCTATTAAGGATTTATAGTGGTACTTTGGGTATTCGTCATGTGTTGTAACTTGCGCCTTGTACTTCGTTTTTCTTAGAAGAAACGGGTACTTAGGAATTATGTGGAAGACGCAAGAGATCATAGAATGGGAGAATTTTGGGGGTAGTTTGTTCTTCAAGGAATACGGTTTCTTGATGTCGGTATTGTAAGGGATATGTCGTTTATACATGCAACCACGGAAATACATTGCAATGTAAATAAAAAAAATTTATTTATAAACAACGATAACAACTGTTTCTTGGACCTTGACAACAAAAGAAAATAATACATAAGACGTGATTATTTCTAAACGATGTTGTCTTCTAGTCAGTCAGATGCTCATCCCTATGCTGGATTTGCATTAGCAAGCTTTGGGCAATTTCTTCGGAAATGACCCATCTCGCCACAGTTGAAACAAGAGCCTGGTAGAAAACGACCTTGAGCAGGATTGTTGCCAGTTTGGTTTGGCGCAGCTGTAGCTGGACAGACTCTTGCTGTGTGGCCTATAAGTCCACAAGTTTGGCATTTGCGACACTGTACATTGGCGTGATGATGGAGGCTACATTGGTTGCACAAGGGTGCAGTTCCATTGTATGGTTTTCTAGCAGGGGGTTGAGCTGGTTGGTTGGGGACGGCTTGACCATTGTGAGCGACCACGGCGAAGTTCTGAGAAGCCTTTCGCTTCTTTGACTTTTTAGAGGATTCAGTCTGTTCATCCATGGTCTTTGATTCCTCGATTGGGTTCGATTCCCCAACCGGTTTCTTGTCACCTTTTTGAAAAAGTTTACCTTTCCTGATCTTTGATTCAGTCAAGGTTGCAGATAGCTCAATGGCCTGTCTAACTGTAGTAGGGTTGCTACCAGTCACAATGTCTTGTATTGAGTCAGGGAGGCCATCAATGTACTTTTCGATTGCCTTATCCAAAGGTGTAACCATATCCGGGCATAACAAACTTAACTCCTCATAACGATCCGTGTAGGCTCGATGCTCACCGCTAACTTGCTTAAGATCGTCGAACTCCGTTTCCAAGGCCCTGATCTCGTGACGAGGACAAAATTCCTTCATCATCAGAGCTCGAAGCTCTTGCCATGTTTGAGCCAGTGCCACATCGGCACCCCTATCTCTCATCACACCATTCCACCATGTCAAAGCTCGTTTCTCAAAGACGCTAGATGCGAATTCTTCCTTTCGCTCGTTTGGACATTGAACATGTTTGAAGGTGTTCTCTAAACTCTCGAACCATTGCAGAAGTGCAGTCGCTCCTTGAGACCCAGAAAACTTTGATGGCTTAGCCGAGTTGAACGTCTTGAAGCTGCAGGGGGCATTATTGTTATTGTTGGCTTGGTTCCATTGAGCAAAGAGGTTTGGGAATTGAGCAGCCATTTGCTGTGCAATGATCTCTGCCAGCTCGGCAGTCGCTATCTGGTTTTCGCGTCGAGGAGGCATTCTGAAAGAGAAACAAGAAAGAAAACAAATGAAATGGCATTAGGTAAGAATAGGATGTTACAATTACCGGCCATAATCATGTTTGATGGTCATTTGTTTGAACCACGAAGCAAACAAACAACACCAAGGCTGAATCAAAGCAAGTAGATCCTCATAGTGCATCGCGAAGACATGCTTGCCTATAAGTGGACACTCACCCCAAGAGTTCCCAGGTAAGAGTGACTGGTCCGATTATGTGGATTTGTACGAACACTCTAACCTTAGACAGAAAACCCAGGGAACATGCATTCACTCTTCCAATTTGCACGTGTTCACACTCTTTAGGACCCAAGACTTTGACGAGAGTTTTGAAAACTCAAAGGGGTTCAAAACCTTATAACAGAGGGTTCAAAACCTAGTAATCAATCATCCTAGAACAGATGATTTGTTTTCAAAGCGGTTTTGAAATTTATGTTCTTGTTGTGGTCGTCGCCTAAGGATAGGTGACGGTATTGTTTTATGACTAAACGCAAGTAAACTCGCGTTAGGGTCCTAGGAAGGTTATAGACTAGGTCAAAGTATTACTAATAACCTAATTCCCTATAACCATTGGCTCTGATACCAACTTTTCTGTCACACCCCGACCACGTAGAACATACAAAACGTGGCGGAATCGTCGGGGAGTGTTGTAACAGAATCAATTATTTCAAATCCATGGTAAATGAAGTTTCATTTTATTAATCAAACATGAAAGTTTACATTGCTTTAAACAAGAATCAAAGAATACATAACATAAATTAACTAGTTCTTGTCTCGTTTTAAGTCACTAAGGCACAGGTCCGCCTAAGTATGTCTTGATAAGTCCTATGCATCATTTCCTGAAAACACATGTGAAAATAGGTACGTCAGCATAAAAATGCCTGTGAGATACATCAGTTTTGTGAAAACGGAATTCATGACATATGTTTGAGAAAATGTTTAGTCATGAACCTTGTAATTTGCTTTGTCTTGTAAATCATTTGAAAAACGATAAGATCAGATGATATGTATAAATAAGGGAACACTGTATGGTTAAACGGATAACCATGTAAAATGAGTTTGTATAAGATAAGTCGTTTGTAAAACAATGTCTCGTGAAAAGTGTGTTATTTGTATAAAATGTTATATGTCTCAAGTCGAAATGATTCAAATAACTCTACAATATGTAATACCATACAAACACTTATATATAGGAAGTACCAGCGGCGTATCCACCATGCTTGTATCATATTACACACGCCTCGTTACTTAATCACTTACTCAAACCAAACCATCAAGATGAAGTGTTTAACAATCGTAGAAATGTTCATCTATAGTCAAATGTCTATTGTCAAATGTAAATCATGTCAACAGATACAACTGGTTCACACGGTTCAATGTTTACAGACGGTTCATGAAATCAAAGGGGTAAGACGGTTCACATAGTCAAATGGTTACAACGGTTCAAAATGTAGCATAATGTGTTCATATGCTGGATGAGCATATGCAACAGAAATGCAATGTAAAACCATGTACTAAGTACGCACACAATGGGCATATATAGCATGAAATGTAATGTATAACAATGTACTAAGTACGCACACAATGGGCATACATAGCATGTAATGTAAAGCAATGTACTAAGTACGCACACAATGGGCATACATAGCATGAAATGTAATGTACAACAATGTACTAAGTACGCACACAATGGGCATACATAGCATGAAATGTATGTAAAACAATGTACTAAGTACGCACAGAATGGGCATACATAGCATGAAATGTATTGTAAAGTGATGTGCTAAGTATGCACATAATGGACATACATAGCATAAACACAATGAAATCATGTACTATATATGTACTATCGAACATAGCAAGTGTATGATGTGAAAACCAGATAGCATGAAAGTAATAAGTAGGCACATGTGTTTCACCCCAAAACAGTTTGGGAAACAGTAAAAGAGGGGTTCAATGTACTAACCTTAGGTTGCTTTGTAGTTCTTGTATAATAACCAAATAATGCTAGAGATCAGGAAATATCAAACGACACCTAATAGGTAGCTATGTTAATATACCGGACCTAAATCGGACGGGTCGGATAGTATGCGGGTTCGTAAAACAAATGAGTATGGAGACTCGTGTAATATGGTTTAACAAAGCCTACATACTAAAATGAAACCTAACCTAAGTGCTTGCGACCCATTACGACCCGTTTAGGTAGCTTATGCTACCTTAACGCGTCGTTCGCGTAGAACGCGTTTGGAACGCCTAACATCGTGACCACAAGGCATAACCTTGGAAGGTTATAGCTATGGTCACCTAATGTGTTTGGTCGGATCCTAATGATCGACCAAATGGGTCGGGTTCAAAAGTATAAGCGATGGTTTAGATCGCTTACCTTACGACCCTATATAAGCACTACACTAAAAGTGACGAGCTAAGCATGTTAGGACACGCTTAACTGAGATTAGATAACAGGTTTGGCATCAAAACAAACGGCTTTGATGCTCACGAGTAGTTTGGGTACAAAATACGCAAGAATGCGCATTTTGGCCGAAACTACGACTCGTCACTGAGCCTAGATAACGTGGTAATCAGTAGGTATAGTCGCCATGGACTATAACCATCGTGATCACGCTCACGTTATGAAGTTCCAATGAACTTCGTGTTGACCATAGGCTGGTCAACACAGAAAGTCAACAAACGTTGACTTTCGGACTCGAAAAGCGAATAAAAGAACGAAAGAACACTTACGAAGGGTCCCCGAATGCTAAGCTAGATCAAAATGGCTCAGGTATGAAACAAAGGTTCCAACTTAGAGCTTTTGATCAGATTTTTGTGGGTTTTCACCAAAAGGGGGGGGTATTTATAGGAAAAGTAAAGCCGTTAGGATCGTTCCTTGAATATCGTGCCACGATCGAAGCCTTACACTTGTCAAGATGTTGTGGTGGCTTAATGTGACCCTTAGCTCCTGAGATGGTGAATGGGCATTGCCCTTTGGAGTGTTTGAAAGGCCAATCTTAGCAAGAAAACAACTTTTCTGTTACTGAAGGGGCCATGCGGCCCGCATCAGGATTAGACAAAACTCAGGCGGGCCGCCTGGGCCTGTCTGATCTGCACATACTTTCAGAAATGGCAGTTTTGGTCCCTGTTGCGTATTTAAGCCATTTCCGACACTTCTAAGGCCCGTAAAGCCAACTTTAAGGCCCTAAAATGATGCCTAAACATTGTGGACATGAAACATGCTCAAAAATATGCCGGATGTTGGTTCGTTTGGCCGTACGATCACGATGTTCGCTTAATTACGACGAAATGCGCATAGGCGCGAAAGACGATCCAAATGACGCGACGAACGGATTTTTCTCATGCCAAACACTAAGGCATAATATAAGGATGCTTACATAAATTTTTGGATGTCCGGATGTATTCAGAACGTAAGTTATGCGCGAAAGTGCAAACTTATGCACTTTTCTTGACACTTTTAGTCCCTGAATGATCCAAAAGTTTGTTTTAGCATACCAAACCCTTCAAAGCCTATTTCTAAGCTATGTAAAGGATATTTATGGTATGTTTAACTTATGGACATGTTCCGGAATGTTCGTTACAGTTCAAATTGGCATACTTTCGCAGTTTGTCAAGTTTAGTCCCTGTAAGCGAATTAACTTGTTTTTGCCATACCAAAGCCTTCAAAACTTATTTCTAAGTTATGTAAAGGTTATTTAAGGTATGTTAAGTATATGTTGATGTCCCGGAGTATTTGTCGCATTAAACTGAGTACGTTTACGCACCAGTTTGCGTATAATTCTCTAGAAAGCGATGTAAAGTTTGAAATTGAACAAGAATTGATATGTGCAAAAGATACACATATTTATACAAGACCCCAAGTATGAAATACGATACTTCATCAGCTTGGTATTTGTTTGATGGTCGTGGTGACATAGGTGTCACATTACTCATCCTCTTCATCCAACATGTTATACATGCACTTCACATATAACCAAAGACTGGTTATTCTTCCTGTATGATTGGTTGATGGAACCAGGGAAGCAACTTTTAAGTTTTCTTGAAGTGCCAGTTCAGCTCTTGTATAAAAACTTCTCATACCTCCAAAATCAAGCTGACTTGTGATTACCTTTGTTACGAAACGGGGGTAGATCAGAAAAGGATTACGGTCATGGACATTTCCTTCTAAGTCTCTCATGAGAAACTTAGCATAATTGTAGGGTTTTTCCTGTAGAATAGCATGTGCCACTTCCATCGTCCTGTAAGACAGCTCATTAAAGTGTCCAGTCTTTTTAGAAAAGCAAACACTTAGCTGTGTTACCAAATACTGAAAAGGTGGTATGAACCCAGATTTGCAAATTTGCCTTGACACATTGTTTGAATTGTAACCCATTTCAATCAAGGTTCGTTGCACCTCTGCCTTTTCCAGTATGCTGATCTCTCGATAATCACCCAATCTGAGGACATCTCTGAGTGTTTCCTCTTTTAGGGTGATCTTTACCCCCATAACCTCACTATTTATCCACATAGAAGTGCCACTCATAATGACTTGAGCATTCCACCAGAACTCTTGAAGAAGTTCTGGATATATGGTGACATGTGTTGACATAACAAAGCCCAAAGGACTTCGCATGATCATGTTGTATACAAACCTGCAGTCCTCCCATGCAGGTCCTTCTAAGTTGGATCTTAGTATGAGATTATGATTTTCGTAAAGGTTGAGAGAGAATTGGTTGGATTCCATTGATTTTGGGTGATTCATTTGGAATAAGAAGTTTTCTGATAGTAGGCTTTTCAGATTGTTAATATTTATAGATGAAAGTGATAGTTCCATATTAACAAAAAAAACTTATTTTTCTCTTCATTTAAGACGATATCTATTGCAGTGAATATGACAGTCTACTAAGCCCTTTGTGTGAGTAAGCATTCGATAGGTGGGCGGCTACTTTCATAGCTTCTAATGATATTGGTGCTTACGTGTTTCTGTTAAACTCCTTATGACCGAATGACGTTGCATGCTAAAAAATATGATTTTTCTTAAAAAAAACATTTGTGACGATTGAGTTTTTTTTTTTATTAAGTTTTATCTTCATGCATGTTATCAATGCCCCCCCCCCCCCCCCGCCCCCTTTTAAAAAATAAAAAAAACAAAAATTGAATTAAAGAAAAACTATAAATTTATACAAATGGAATATGTATGAAGATATGGGCTTTTGATGATTACTGATCATTATGTACATTTAAACAAAAGTTCTTGATGAATTTCAGAATTTCTGATAAAAATTTCATCATATTTTCTCATATATTATCAGAATTTCTGATAAATCATCACATTTTATTGATGATTTATTAAACCTTCTGATTTTTCATCAGATAGATGAATTTCTTCATCAGAATTTTGTTTAATTGTCCTTTTATTCTCAGTATCTTTGTGATCATTAATTTGGTTTTCATTTTGTGTTGCTTTTATTTCTGAAGCATTTTCATCTCTTAAGTTAACCATGCCAAGTTTGCTGATCAAAAAGTTATGTCTCTTTTCATCAAGAGGTTTTGTAAATATATCAGCAATTTGGTTCTCAGTTGGAACAAAGTACATTTCAATTTTACCTTTCTCCACATGATCTTTTATGAAGTGATATCTGACATCTATGTGTTTGGTTCTTGAGTGATGAACTGGATTTTCTGTTATTGCAATTGCACTCTTTGAATCACACAAAATTGGTATTTTTGTCAGATTTACTCCATAATCCTTCAGTTGAGTTTGCATCCACAACATTTGTGAACAGCAGCTTGCTGCTGCAACATATTCTGACTCTGCTGTTGATGTGGCAACACAGTTTTGCTTCTTGCTTGCCCAACATACCAATTTTTCCCCCAAGATTTGACAAGCACCAGATGTGCTTTTTCTGTCAATCTTACACCCTGCATAATCTGCATCTTTGTATGCAATTAATTCAAGGTTCGTATCCTTTGGATACCAGAGACCAAGTTCTGAAGTGCCTTTTAGATATTTGAAAACCCTTTTTACAGCTTTTAAGTTGGATTCTTTAGGATCACATTGATATCTGGCAAGAAAGCATGTAGCAAACATGATGTCTGGTATACTTGCAGTTAAATATAGCAATGACCCTATCATCCCCCTATAGGTTTTAATATCTACACTTATTCCATCTTTATCAGAATCTAATTTGTTCCCTGTTGCCATGGGAGTTTTTGAAACAGAGTAGTTTTCAAGTGAATATTTTTGTAGAATTGTTTTTACATACTTTGATTGACTCAAAAATATTCCATCAATTCTTCGTTTGACTTGTAACCCTAAGAAAAAGGTTAATTCACCCATCATGCTCATTTCAAAGTGGTTGGTCATTAACTTTTGAAACTTTTTGCAAAATTTTTCATTTGTTGATCCAAATATAATGTCATCAACATATATCTGAACCAACAAGGTATGACCTTTGTGTGTTTTGAGAAAACGTGTGGTGTCAATAGTACCTTTGGTGTAACACCCCGAAAATATAAAACTTTATATTAGAATTATAAAGTATAAATAAACAAGAATTAACTAACTAGGAATTCCTAACCTAGTTAATTAAAAGTCTAGAAGTACCTTGTAATAGAGTTAAAACAACCCAACTTTAAGTTAAACAAAACTAGAGGGACCTATATTGCTAAATTTGAAACTTTATTTCATAAAACAAAATGTAAACACACCTTGGGTGTGTCTGGTCGATCAAAGAAGCAGGGGGCGACAAGGGTTCTCCACCAAACCCTAGTTTCACACAAAATTCACAAAATTGAAGCCCCTAATTCGCTCTAAATCAAGTTCTAAACACAAATTAGTGATCACCTCATCGTAGGGATCAAAAGGTATGTAAAATTTTGGTATTTTGCTGCATCTTGAATTCTAGGTTAAATGTGAAGAATGAAAATTTAGCTTGATTACTGATGCATGGATGAAATTAGAAGGGTTACGAGGTTTAGGAACAAACCCTAGATGATTTCTTGAAAAAATCTTGCATAATACTTGTAGGGTTTCATAATCACCATTGTAAGTGATTGGTGAGCTTGAAGAAACTTGTTAGATATTAGAATTATAACTCTTGCTCTTGCACAATCTGAAATTAAGAAGTAATTTCAGAAATATTGATGTCAAGATGTATGTAAAATTGACTAATTAAAGTGAAATTAGATGATAATTACAAGTCATGAACTTGGTAATGAATATGTGAAAATCTGACCCGCTAGGTGTTCGTTGAAATGCCTAAGTGAGGATTTAAATAATAGAATGAAAATGCAGATTTGATTATTGTTTATAATGATGCGTTAATAAACATGAAAAGAGTTCTAAACCAATTGTAAATTGAACTCTTTAGGCAAAGAGTCCGGATCGTCAAGAGGACAAGCCGGAGGGAATATGCGTGGGAAAGGTGTGCCCTAAAGGTACGAAATTTACTGTTTCGTTACATTAAGTTTGTTGTTAGTCTTATGTCGTTATTTTGAAACATGATAAATAAGATAGACCTATATGTCACGGATGTGACTAAGTGTCTTGGACAAGTAAAGCGGGTCAAAACAAGTGACAAAGATAGATTTTGAAATGTCCTGAATGGTGCCTTAAATTCAGCGCCTAATCGGGACAAAACAAGTCGTGTAGTAAACTTTGAAGCTAGATACCATTACTTGATGTATGGTGATAAACAATGCG
The DNA here is from genome assembly GCF_002127325.2 of Helianthus annuus. Classification (NCBI taxonomy): domain Eukaryota; kingdom Viridiplantae; phylum Streptophyta; class Magnoliopsida; order Asterales; family Asteraceae; genus Helianthus; species Helianthus annuus. The sequence continues at coordinate 87,738,543 of NC_035438.2, forward strand.
TAAGCCGTGTAGCGGACACGCTGAATTAGTTGAGAAATTTAAACCCTAATACAGGAGTTAAAGTTCTAAATTTTAAGCATGTCAAGGAGAATAAAAAGGCAAGCTCGATATCTTGAAAACAAGCATGTGGATTATGGCGTAAGCAATCCCTTGAGAGGCAAGCGAATGTCATAGCTGGTAAAGATATAGACATGAGTAATTAGCCTTAGTTACGTGATAAACGTGTTCGGAATTAAATTACGGTGACATAGGAGAGGAATCGGCAAACTGCAAAAACAAGAAAAGAAGTACAGCAGCTACCGTAAATTACGGTGGCTACCGTAAGTTACGGTAGCGCCCAGTCACAAAAGCTGAATTTTTTTATGTTTTCGGTTACTTGAATTTGTTTTTGAACATGGTTTCGATTATGTTAATATCCCAGGGACTTTAATACTAACGTTTATCTAAAATTTCAGTTTCTAGGTAATACATGTATGGGGGATGATGATCAAGCAAAAGCAATCGAACCGAACACACCAATCAACGCTTCCGCACTTGATCTATTTTGTTTTATGATTATGTAAACACTTTTAGTTGTGTCATGAATGTTTGTTTAGTAGGATTATAACTTGAACATTATGAGTTGGCATGGTCTTAAAATCTTGAAAGTTTTTTTTGTAAACTCTAAATATTTGTAGTAAATGCAAGTTTATTCTCATTAAACCTAGTAATAGTAGGCCGGGTCTTACATTTGGTAAATCCAGAATTGATTAAGAAGTTTGATAGAGTTTCATACCAGGCTCTAGGAGCTTGCTTCAATCCATACAAAGCTTTGTTTAACCTATAAATATGATTTTGAAATTTTGGGTCAACAAAGCCTTCTGGTTGTTGCACATAAACTTCTTCTTCAATTTTACCATTTAAGAAAGCTGATTTTACATCCATTTGATAAACTTTGAAATCCTTGGATGCAGCATAAGCAAGAAAAATTCTTACAGCTTCTAATCTAGCTACTGGTTCAAAAGTTTCATCATAATCAATACCTTCTTGTTGATAGTAACCTTTGACCACTAACCTTGCTTTGTTCCTTGTGATTATGCCGTTTTCATCAGATTTATTCCTGTATACCCATTTTGAGCCTATGACAGATTTGTCTTTAGGCTTAGGTACCAGATCCCATACCTTGCTCTTTTCAAATTGATCCAGCTCTTCTTGCATAGCTTGTATCCAATCTGGGTCATTCAGAGCTTCTTTGGCAGATTTGGGTTCTATTGTGCTTAAGAACCCAACATATGCACATTCATGTGTAGTTGCAGATCTTGTTCTCACACCATCAGCTGGATTGCCAAAGATATCAGAATGAACATGCCCTTTGATCCATCTTAACCTGTTTTGAATAATTGTTGGTTCTGATGGATTTGAAGTTTCCCCCTGTTCAGTTACTTCTGTTTGATGTAAAGCACCAGAATTTTGATTTTCTGTTGTGCTATTTACTTGTTCTTCAGGGTTAGTACATGATATTTCTGATGATTTAAATGTACAAGCTTTATCATGTTCTAGAAAATCTTCTGATACCATTTCAAAGAGATGCTCATAATTTTCTTGTTTGTCAGAAAAGTTTATTTCTTTCATGTATTCATCAGAAACTTCAGTCTCTGATGAGTCATCAAATGAGACATTTAAACTTTCTCTGATTGTCCTTGTATTAAGAATAAAAATTCTATAAGCTTTTGAGGACAAAGAATATCCAAGAAAAATACCTTTTTCTGTTTTTCTGTCAAATTTTTCAAGGCTTTCAAAATCATTGAAGACAAAACATCTACAACCAAATGTGTGTAAAAATTTTACACTTGGAATTCTATCATTTATAATGTTATAGGGTGTTTTTGTTTAGCCTTTTGTTGATAAGAGTTCTGTTTTGAGTGAAACATGCATTTGCAATTGCTTCTGCCCAAAAGTGAGAGGGTATTTTGGCATATGCAAGCATTGTTCTGGCAGCTTCTACTAAGGTTCTATTTTTTCTTTCAACAACCCCATTTTATTGAGGGGGTTCTGGGAGCAGAAAAGTCATGAGAGATTCCTTTGTTTACAAGAAAGCTTTCAATTTTTGAATTTTTGAATTCTGTCCCATTGTCTGATCTGATCCTTCTTACTGTTAGTTTTAACAGATTTTCAATTTTCTTGATAAAATTAATGATCAAATCAGGTGTTTCACTTTTCTTTCTCAAAAATTCAACCCATGTATATCTGGAAAAATCATCAACTATTACTAGTATATATTTCTTTCCAGAAAAACTTTCTGTACCTATGGCTCCACACAAATCTATGTGTAAAAGTTCCAAATTTTGTGTAATGGAAGATTCAGAAATTTACTTGTGAGAGCTTCTTTTTGAATTTCCCATCTCACAAGCATCACAAATTTTATCCTTTTTAGAGGATATGAAAGGTAACCCTTTTACCAGACCTTTACTTGCTAATTTGCTTAGGTTTTTGAAATTTAAGTGAGCCAATCTTTTATGCCACAACCAACTACTTCCTTTGTTGATTTTTAAAAATAAACATAGTTTAGGATGTTCATTTTCTTCTTTGAAATCAAAGTAATATATTGATTATCTTATTCTTTTCCCACTCAAATATATTTTATTATCATCCATACCTATTAGCAAGCATTTTTCTGATAAAAATGTTACCTGAAAACCTTTGTCACATAATTGACCACAACTCAGCAAATTATACTTTAAGCCTTCAACACAGGCTACTCTTTCAATGGTCAAACATCCATACCTGATACATCCGTATCCCATTATCCTACCTTTCACTCCATTTCCAAAGTTCACCATTTTACCCTGCTTTGAGACAAAGTTGCTGAGTAAGCTCCTATCTCCAGTCATGTGCTTGGAGCTTCCTGAGTCGCAGTACCAGATCTGCTGCACATGATGGTCCTGAAATGAAATGATTAAAGGGTTTTAGGTACCCAGGCATGCTTGGGTACACTTTCTGATGATATTGTGGTTCTATTATTTCTTCTAGATGACCTTTCATCAGAATGTCTGTTAAATGCTGAGGCATTAACAGAATTTTTCTTTTTCTTTTGGAGATGGTGTTGAACAAGCTTTAGTATTTCAACACACATACAGGAATCATCAGAATTTTCTGATTTTCCTTCTTGTGATGGAATGAAGGGATAGTTTTGAAAAGATGAGTGAACTGCTTCTGGAGTTTTTACAAACTCTTGACTGTATTCACTTCTTTTTGGTTCTAAATTTGGCTAATCAAAGGAGTATTCAGAACATGTTGATTTGCAAGTTTCAGAATTAGATTCTGATAAGAATTTATTAGAAGTCTGTTGAGTTGCTTTTACAAATACAGTGGGTTTGTTATTATTTGTTCTTACATAACCCAAACCTTCTCCTTTGTTCTTTGGAGTGGACTCTCTGAAATTTATGAAATCTTTTGCTTCTTGAAAACCTCTTACATTAATTTCTTTATCATTGATTTTCTTGTAAAGATCTCTTCTTTCATTTTCATAGAACTCAATTTTAGCTCTTTGATCTAAACTTTGTTCTATAAGTAATTGGTTTTCAAGAATGATTTTATTCAAGGTCCTCTGCAATTCATCAGATTTTTTACCATCTGATTGCTGTTTAACTTGCAAGTTTAAAAAATCTGACATGAGCTCATTTAGCTTGGGTTCAAGATCAAGATTGTCTAAACTTACCTGTTGTCCTGAAGTCTCTGTTATGTCATCAGAAAGTGCCATGAGAGAGAAGTTGGCCATTTCTTCTTCTTCTTCATCAGAAGAATCATCAAATAGCCATGTATCTGTTCCAGCATTTAAGCTGACTTGTTGTTGTTGCTTCTTAGCCTCCTCAAGCTTCTTTTCATAGTAAGCAACATGTTTCAGCTTCTTGGTCTTACACTCAGATGCATAATGACGTTCTTGTTTGCACTTGTAACACACCACCTCAGCCTTTCCTTTATCCTTAGATCTAACTTCTTCTTTAGATCTATCATCCATCCTCCTTCTATCACTCCTCTGGTACCTCTGGCCTCCTCCTCTCAACCTCTGCTCAAATGTTTTAGTGAGCAGGGCTATTGCATCAGCAAAAGCTGAAAATCTGATGATGAATCAGAAGTTTCAAAACTCTGGCTGTTTGATGGTTGTGGATCATTGGAAGTTGTTTGTCTTTGTGAGTTTGAGATAAAAGCTAAAGATCCCCCTCTTTGAATGGTTTCTTCAAATATTTCTTCCTCTCTGGGGATCAAGATGCTATATAAGTCATGAAGACTCATGTTTCCTAGTTCTAAGGTTGAGGACAAAGTCATTGTGAGACTTCTCCATTCTCTAGGCAAAGCATCAAGAAATTTTATGTTTCTTTCATCATTTGATTTAGTTATTCCAAATTTCTTTAGCTCGTTTAAAAGTTTTGTGAACCTTTGATATGTGTCATTTCACTTTTCATTAGGTAAACTTTTAAACCTTTCATAGGATGAGACGTTGTTTGTTTTCTTGTTTCTTTCCATCCTTTCTCCTCCTTCACAAAGATTTTCCAACTAATCCCATATTTCCTTGGCTGATGCACAAGCATAAACTTGTGAAAATATATCATTGGGGATGGCCATTATTAAGAGTGATTTTTCTCTTTCATCCCCTGCTACCAGTTCCTTGTCTTTCTCACTCCAAAGTATTTCACTTTTGGGAGCTCGGGAGGCAGGGATAGCAGGTAGTTGGTCAGTTGCTGGAATTGCAGGTATTTCAGTCATTGGTATATGTGGACCCCTTTCAATGATCTAAACAGAGCTCGGTCATGACCATTAAGGAAATTGACCATCCTGATTTTCCATTGGGGGTATTCCTCCCTGACCAGAGTCGGAGGTTTGGACATAGAACCAATATTGAAAGCATTATTCCAGGTTTGAAAGCTGGCCATATTTAGAAAAAAGAAGAAGAGCGATTGATCGTTTGAAAATAATTTATTCAATCTGCTCTGATACCAATTGTTGGACCCAGTATGGCCTTAACAACTTCTTTTTACGTAATATGGCAAGTGATTTCAGTATATGTGAAAAAGATGTGCGGAAATGGAAATCAGACTTTCAAGAAACAAGACCTACAGAATTATCAAGTTTATATCACTTTGAAACAAATTAGTTTAACAAGGTGATTGTAAGATTATTATCTAATACAAATGAATCTTGATTTCTGTGGGTGAGAAGAGCAGTGGAGTTTGAGTGTTTGTATATGAATGCTAAGCTTCAAACTCAAGTATCTTCTGCCTCTCGAGCCTTCTATTTATAGACGGCTGTGGACATGAATAAACAATTGCTTATTCATGCAATAAGTCCTGCATAAAGTAGCAATTTGACATATTCATTGAATCTATCGTTCAAGTTGCATTTGTAATCATGAAAACCAATAATGTCATGCTTCAGTCATGGGTGGCAGGATAGAGTTGTGATTTTTAGACAAGTGGGGCTTTCATCAGAATTTCTGATAAACCACTTCATCAGAAAATTCTGGTGAACAAATCATCAGAAAGTCTGATGATCAGAATTGTCAGAAACTGATGATTTCATCAGAAATATCATCAGATCCATTAGAAATGACCTTCTCTGATAATCCAAATCAACTCTTGATCAACTTGTGATTCTTTATATTAGATACTTTGCATTTCAGTTATCCTATCTGTTTTTCTTCATCTTGCTGTGATCTTCAGGACTGTTATCTTCTTCAGAGATCCAGTTGATTGAGATTTTCTTCAATACTTACAAATAAAGTTTCCTAACATTCTGTATTAATACTTCTCAAGTATTCGTATTTCCTTCCCAAGGATGGGATATTTCATACATGTATTTTCGTATTTGTATTTGTATATCTTGCCAAGTAATGGCGTCGTATTTTGGTGTATTGTTCCAAATAAAAATATGTTAATATATTCTCAAAACCATATATTTCAAGTCTCACTTAAATATATATAAACTTATTTTGTTCAATCATGTATTGTCCCAGAAAATATATATTTTTCTCAAAAATCATATATCTTCTAAATATACTAGGAAAATATATTTTTAACTCCCAAAAATAATATATTTTCTTGTTGTCAAAAATATGATATACTTGGTAATACTTACAAAATCATATTTTCACTTTTTTTTTTCATTTCCAAAATAATATTTACCAAAAATATAGTGTAATGGTCTATCCCGGAATATTTTATAAGTTACGTTTTGCGTTCGGTTTCACAATGACAAGTGTGTAACTTAAATATTTATTCCGTGTGATTTTTGGTATTGTGTTACAGTTGTAATTTCATGGTCTTTTGTTAAGATATGTTATTTTTCCCTAAAATAATATAACTATTCCACAAGTCAAACAAATATTCATACCAGTTTTATGTTTGAAAAACAGAGTCTAAAATATACTAGTAAACACTTGTCTATAAAATATTTACTAAGTGTTAGGATTTTCGGAAAAAAAATCGCCATAGTCTCCTTTGTAGATGGAGGTGTCCATGCTAAATAGCATATCATTTTCTTTAACATAAATCACGTTAGATCGTTCTCAAATAACCAACCCGATATTTAGACATGCAAAATACTACTTATGTCGTTTCAGCTTTAATATTCAACACTGGACTGTTTTCGAGCATTTTAATAAAATAGTTAACCTTCTCCAAAAATTTCCAAATTTTTACAGAATGTCTTATATGATCCAAGTTTTATTGTGTAAAAATATCGGGGTCCAGTTCCTTACCAATATTTTATAGAAATTCCTTTACCGGACTACAATCAGATTTGTCACTTTCTGACTGCAGTCTACGTAATAATTCACTACAAATTAATCGTAAGTCCGATTGACGAAATTCCAGTTGGAGGATCACCGCGACAACAGTGATCATCTACCGTAAAAATTCCATGAGCTTTTCTACTCAGTTTTTAAGTTATGACTCCAAATACAACACACTTTTTCTGCAGTAAAAACACAGCTTGAGCTGCTGTCCAAAAACAGACCTTTAAAAATAGTAAACGACCTCGAAAAATTACGATTCCAGTGCCATTTGATCCGTTTTTCGAAAATACATATTTTAGGCTTAAAAAAAAATCAGTTTTTCGATTTATAATGATCCAGTTATAGCCTGTTGAAGTTGGCTGAAAATACTAATCAACATGCTTTTTAGAGTGTAAATGTTACTAAAACGCATCAACAATTGTTCTAACAACGGGTTTATCGTGAAATCAATGATCAAAAACATGCATGCTTATACCAACATAATCCAACCAGATTTTATCATTGTATAAGTTCATGTTTAGGTTCCTTGTTCATTTACTCATTGTGTTCTTGTGTTAAACTTCAAAGAACAATCTTTCGAATAATCAACGTAGAAGTGATTCAAGAGTTAAATCGAAGACTTACAACTAGCACAAGGGCTAGGGATGAACTTGGGAACAAGAAATGATGATGAAAATGGCGTGAGAATGCAAGGGGTGATGTTTCTTCAAGACTCCAAGCTCCAAGCTTCACAAGGTTCCTTCTATCACTTGTTTTGGACTTGAAAATGGATCAAAGGAGTGAATGTTGAAGTGATGGTGGTGGTGGCGGATGTATGCAGCCGAGAAGGAAGAGAAAGAGTGAGTTTGAGGGTGGTGGAGTGAACTTATGAGGTGAGGAGTGAGAAGTAGGAAGATATATAAAGATTTCTCGGAAATCCCTTTTGTCATAATTGTGATCATTACATTATATCTTGGCCAATCCAACAAGCAAAGATTAAAAAGAAAAATCTAGGGAATATATTGTGATGATGGCCGAAATTTAGGCTGGGGGGGGGGCTAGTTGTAACATTTGATATTAAGTAGGTAAATATCTAGGAGGTAAAGTGTATTTTCTAATTTATTATGTGTATGTCATATTTTCTAGTGTGTTGGGGTATTCGGAGACCATAATTAGTCTAAAAATAATAGAATAATGTTTCTGACAAAATTTTGGTGTCTCGGGTAATGTCCGGTTGTTCGGTTAAGTACCGTTCCGTTAAAGTGTTACATTGTACCGTATAGTGTCTTTTACGCATCTTTTTGTAACACAATTAATTCCCAACACTTAGGAAAGCATTCAGGACCATTTAGTCAATTCTCTGCATAATACAAGTATGTTAAAAACTAAATTGTTGCTGAAAATGCAGAATTCTGCACTTAAAATGAGTTTTAGGCACTTCATAGCACTCAAACTATCGCCTAGTAACACAGTCTTATGGTCCTCACTTCCTTACACACCATACTAGTGTAGTACTTTGTCCCTGGCCCATACTGGGTCTCAATACACTGTCTGTCTATGTACTGGCACTGTCAGTATATTTCTGAGTTATCTGCTAACTGTGCTTTGTGCATCAAGTATGTCACTAAAGTTTGTATGTAATGAGTGGAGTGACAGTATGAAATGTGATGCATATGTATGTAAGTTACAGAAATCAGAAAGAAGTTTACGTCATCAGTTGTAATCAAGCATATTCATTAAGCACGTAATTAGGATTAATTAATTGTACGGATACCTAGTTTAGTAAGGGTTGTCACATTCTCCCCCCGTTAAGAAAATTTCATCCTCGAAATTTGTACTACCTTAACTCCTTTGGGTTTCATTATGCAGGTATGTATATGAATAATACCGAGGTAGATAATCACCAAACCGAATTAGACCTTATTCACATCAGGTAAGTCCAAAAATATATAACAACCCGAACCCTATGGTTAAAAGGTAGGTGCTTTTAGCATTTGGTGTCAAAGGTACAAGACGTATTTGACGTATAGTCTAGTGTAATCCAGCTAGCAGGGGTTTCGCAAAAGAGGAGTTTTGACTAATAAGATTCTCAAACGATCGATCGCGTTATGCAGACGAGTTCTCACAAACCATAGTACCCGCTATATGAATTCAAAATCAATAACTCAAATGTAATAGTAACGTGGAAATGATCTGTCAACTTCCGAATAAATGAATGGTGAGGTTTAGTGGTTGACATTCTTAGATTTGGTAAGTACACCGAATGAAATACAAGCGAATCTGGTGTATTATTGTCGTGATTCGTAGTTGCATCAGAAACGTTTAAATGGCAAGTCAAACAAAAGTATATGCAGTTTATGTGAAACGGTTGACCATGATTAGCACAAGCTACAAATCTGTAATGACACCACGAGGTGTCGTAATGACATAATTCAAGTATAGTGGTGATTGAATAAGTTCACCATTTTGGAAATCAAATGGAAGTGCACTGAAACAGGCCAGAAGATTTGATTTACACAATGTCATGGAGTTTTCAGTTGAACATGGAACATCAAAGAGTCTTGGTTTTTGATCGAAGGTGAGAGAGCAATAAATACCGCAAGACATTCGACCGACCAAAAAGAATCGTTAGGAGGTACACTGTGATATGAAATGAATTTATGTACCTTTGCCTCAACACACAACTGTGTTGAGACCGATTTCATTGTGATAAACAAGACGGATTTAGGGAAAATTATCAAATAATCAATTAAATCCGTGTATGAAGTGAGTAACCAAACAAGCGCAAGCTTCAGTTTTGTAAAAGTATTCCCCACAATGTGTCGAAATCAACAAATGTTTTAGTGGAATCGTAGACCAGACAGTCTACCTCGACTCGAAACAAAAGAATTTTTGTAAAATATTCAAATATGATGCCCTCATAACATCATATGACGTCTTAAACTGAATATACGAAATGGATAAGTTCAAGCAATTGAACTGAGTTTCAGCGTAACTCGGCAATAAACGTATGTATTAATAAAGGAATCTCGGCATGGTTGCAAAGATAAACCATGGACGTAACTTGAAGTGAAGGAAGTTTCGAGAGGGTATGTTGGCTTGATAGCAAAAGAGTCAATAGTCACCATAGTGTAGGTAATTCGAATTTACAAGTCGGTAATTAGATTTAGCGTCCTAATATTTGAGCTTAAATAAAGCGTTTGAAATGAAATGAAGTCGCACGAGTAGCAAATGGTGCATGTGTGACAAATAAGTTTCCAAGAAAAGGAATAACGAGCATCTGCTAAAATGAAGAAATGACCAGATATCGAAGCAAATGTGTGTTTGCTCTCAGCGAAGGAAATTAACGTGATGCAACTTACCATTAAGGGGAGAAGAGATGCAAATGTCTACTCGCTAGAAGTAAAAGAAATTCAAGTACTTTCGGTTTGGTCAACGGAACTGGCATATATGTCAGGTTAATGGTGTCTGCTTTGAGTTAACGGATGTGGTTCCTAAGTAACAACCCTTGTGAGTTTGGACCTGGATCCCTATGGTCCTAGGTATATATCTTCTAGATCCTCAAGGTTTCGTATTCTGTGTAAAACGATTGTGTGCATTGTGTAGGAAACACCCTTTCTTTCTGAATTTGCAGCTACTCGATCATCGATCAGTCAGGAAATACTGGTTGGATCCTTGCAGTTAGTCCTATAAGTAGTTCGTCAATCCTTAGAGAGGGTAGCTGACTCTTGTTGGCTAGCTCGTTCAGCTCCTGGTGGTTGATTTTCGGACTAGAGATATCGTCCTTCTTATTGATGAGCAGAGCTGGGGTTACCCAAAATGGAAATTTTGGTCTGTTACCTTCCTTCTCTATCTACTTCTGAAATTGTACTGACAATCCTTGTATCTCTGAAGCTGTAGGTTGCTAAGGTGCGTCGACCATAGGCGCGACGCCTGGAATTAAATTGATGCGTAATTCGACCAGTCGTTGAGGAGATGATTCTTGCAAGTCTTCAGGGAAGACTTCGGGGTATTTCCTTATCACAGGGGTATTTTTGAGTTTTGGTTCTTCGGCTCCCTCGTCCACGACGTGGGCTAAGAAGGCAACCCATCCTTCACGCAAAATTCTCGTGCCCCCAACCACTAGTACTTTGGAGAGGCGTACCCTACTTCGTGAATCACGACCGTTCTTTCCTCGCCATCGGGGTGCGGATAGTCCTTTCCCTAAGTTTTTACTAGCCTCCCATGAGTTGGTTTCATCAAGTATAGGGTTTCTACCCTATTTGCTACTCACACATGTATACTCTTAGGTAGCGTTCGTTTCATGGAATGGAATGGAATGGAATTAGGAAGTTTTTCTTTGTAAAATTGATCTTGGTTGGGGGAGGGAGGAATTTGAAATCCTTCACTCTAATGAAATTTGTGACTATTTCAACATTCCTTAGAAATCCTTCACTCTAATGAAGGAATGGAATGGAATGTTGAAATAGTCACAAATTTCATTGATTAAAGAAATTCATTGGATTTCAAATTCCTCCCTCCCCAAACCAAGATCAATTTTACAAAGAAAAGCTTCCCAATTCCATCCCATTCCATTCCATGAAACGAACGCTACCTTAAACCCCAAATAAAACAAAGTTATAGTTAATACGGGCACTAGTTAGCACAGACGCAAGGTGTCGGTTAGTAGGGAACGTACCGATACTCATGTTTGGATTCTGGCGGGCTTCCCCAGTTCTGATGTTAGATACTTTTCCCACATTCTTGCTTGATCTCCCTTAGGTGCCTCATGTCATCACAGTTAAAACACTCTTGTCTATGCTTTTGATTGTCACCATTCTCATCCTGATAGTTCCTGTTGTCGTTGTTTACTTCGTGTCTTCTACTACCAACTTGACCTTGATTTCCACGTTTCGCCCAACGCCAACACACCTCCTTGCAATGACCCACTTTGCCACAGTTATCACACTTTTCATTTTTGCATTCCCCGGTATGATGGCGTTGACATTCGTCACACTTAGGCAGTTTACCCAGGTACTTCTTTCCCTTTTTTGGCTTTGTTTCTTTTATTCACCCGATCACTTTCTTGGAATTCAATGAGCTTCCTTTTGTTCTTTTCAGATGTCTCTACTGAGGTTTCCTTCTTCTCGTCGAGACTTGAAAGTCTTTCCAATCTAAGTGCTTCCTGTCACACCCCGACCACGTAGAACATACAAAACGTGGCGGAAACATCGGGGAGTGTTGTAACAGAATCAATTGTTTCAAATCCATGGCAAATGAAGTTTCGTTTTATAAATCAAACATGAAAGTTTACATTGTCTAAACAAGAATCAAAGTGTACATAACATAAATTAACTAGTTCTTGTCTCATTTTAAGTCACTAAGGCACAGGTCCGCCTAAGTATGTCTTGATAAGTCCTATGCATCATCTCCTGAAAACACATGTGAAAATAGGTACGTCAGCATAAAAATGCCTGTGAGATACATTGGTTTTGTGAAAACGGAATTCATGACTTATGTTTGAGAAAATGTTTAGTCATGAACCTCGTATTTTGCTTTGTCTTGTAAATCATTTGAAAAACGGTAAGATCAAATGATATGTATAAATAAGAAGACATTGTATGGTTAAACGGATAACCATGAAAAATGCATTTGTATAACATAAGTCGTTTGTAAAGCAATGTCTCGTGAAAAGTGTGTTATTTGAATAAAATGTCATATGTCTCAAATTGAAATGATTCAAATAACGCTACGATATGTTAATACCATACAAACACTTATATATAGGAAGTACCAGCGGCGTATCCACCATGCTTGTATCATATTACACACGCCTCGTTACTTAATCACTTACTCAAACCAAACCATCAGAATGAAACGTTTGACAACGGTAGAAATGTTCATGTATAGTTAAATGTCGATTGTCAAATGTAATTCATGTCAACGGATACAACTGGTTTACACGGTTCAATGGTTACAGACGGTTCATGAAATCAAAAGGGGTAAGACGGTTCACATAGTCAAATGGTTACAACGGTTCAAAATGTAGGGTAATGTGTTCATATGCTGGATGAGCATATGCAACAGAAATGCAATGTGAAACAATGTACTACGTATGCACACAATGGGCGTACGTAGCATGAAATGTATTGTAGGGTACAACGGTTCAAAATATAGTATATTGTGTTCATATGCTAGATGAGCATATGCAACAGATATGCAGTGTGAAACAATGTACTACGTATGCACACAATGGGCGTACGTAGCATGAAATGTATTGTAGAGTACAACGGTTCAAAATATAGAATAATGTGTTCATATGCTGGATGAGCATATGCAACAGATATGCAATGTGAAATAATGTACTAAGTACGCACACAATGGGCATACATAGCATAAACACAATGAAATCATGTACTATATATGTACTATCGAACATAGCAGTATATGATGTGAAAACCGGAAAGCATGAAAGTAGCAAGTAGGCACATGTGTTTCACCCCAAAACAGTTTGGAAAACAGTAAAAGAGGGGTTCAATGTACTCACCTGAGATTGCTTTGAATTCCTTGTATAATAACCAGATAATGCTAGAGGTCACGGGATATCAAACGGCACCTAATAGGTAGCTATATTAATATACCGGACCAAAATCGGAGGGTCAGATAGTATGCGGGTTTGTAAACCAAACGAGTATGGAGACTCATGTAATATGGTTTAACAAAGCCTACATACTAAAATGAAACCTAACCTAAGTGCTTACGGTCCATCACGACCCATTTAGGTAGCTTATGCTACCTTACGCGTCGTTCGCGTAGAACGCGTCTGGAACGCCTAACATCGTGACCACAAGGTATAACCTCGGAAGGTTATAGCTATGGTCACCAAATGTGTTTGGTCGGATCCTAATGATCGACCAAATGGGTCGGGTTCGAAAGTATAAGCGATGGTTTAGATCGCTTACCTTACGACTCTATATAAGCACTAAATTAAAAGTGACGAGCTAAGCATGTTAGAACATGCTTAACTAAGTTTAGAAAACAGGTTTGGCATCAAAACAAACGACTTTGATGCTCACGAGTAGTTTGGTTACAAAAATACGCAAGAATGCGCATTTTGGCCGAATCTACGACTCGTCACTGAGCCTAGATAACGTGGTGATCAGTAGGTATAGTCACTATGGACTATAACCATCGTGATCACGCTCACGTTATGAAGTTCCATGAACTTCGCATCGACCATAAGCTGGTCAATGCAGAAAGTCAACAAAACGTTGACTTTCGGACTCGAAAAGCGATAAAACAACGAAAGAATACTTACGGAGGGTCCCCGAATGCTAATCTAGATCAGAGAAACTCAGGTATGAAGCAAAACTTCAACTTAGAGCTTTTAGATCTGATTCTTGTGATTTTTACACAAAAGGGGGGGGGGGTATTTATAGGAAAAGTGGAACCGTTAGGATCGTTTATCGAATATCGTGCCGCGATCTTGTGCGTACACTTGTCGAAATGTTGTGGTAAATCAGAAAATGCCCCTTGGCTCTTGATTGGGTGAAAGGGCATCGCCCCTTGATCGAACGAAAGGCCAACTGCATTAAATGCATACATTGAATCTGTCTGACAGTCTCACGCGGCCCGCCTCAACATTTACGCAAAACTCACGCGGGCCGCCTGAAGCTTCTGATCTGCACATACTTTCAAAAATGGCAGTTTTGGTCCCTGTTGCGTATTTAAGCCATTTCCGACACTTCTAAGGCCCGTAAAGCCAACTTTAAGGCCCTAAAATGATGCCTAAACATTGTGGACATGAAACATGCTCAAAAATGTTCCGGATGTTGGTTCGTTTGGCCGTACGATCGCGATGTTCGCTTAATTACGACGGAATGCGCATAAGCGCGAAAGACGATCCAAATGACGGGACGAATGGATTTTTCTCATGCCAAACACTAAGGCATAATATAAGGATGCTTATATAAATTTTTGGATGTCCGGATGTATTCAGAACGTAAGTTATGCGCGAAAGTGCAAACTTGTGCACTTTTTGACACTTTTAGTCCCTGAATGATCCAAAAGTTTGTTTTAGCATACCAAACACCTCAAAGCCTATTTCTAAGCTATGTAAAGAATATTTAGGGTATGTTTAACTTATGGACATGTTTCGGAATGTTCGTTACAGTTCAAATTGGCATACTTTCGCAGTTTGTCAAGTTTAGTCCCTGTAAGCGAATTAACTTGTTTTTGCCATACCAAGGCCTTCAAAACTTATTTCTAAGTTATGTAAAGGTTATTTAAGGTATGTTGAGTATATGTTGATGTTTCGGAGTATTTGTCGCATTAAACTGAGCATGTTTACGCACCAGTTTGCGTATAATGCTCTAGAAAGCAATGTAGAGTTTGAAATTGAACAATAATTGATATGTGCAAAACATACACATATTTATACAAGATCCCAAGTATGAAATACAATATTTCATCGGCTTGGTATTTGTTTGATGGTCACGGTGACACAGGTGTCACAGTCTCCCCTACTTTAGGAAATTTCGTCCCGAAATTTATTCGTAGGAGTCTATTTGTGACTTTGCCAAATAACCACCAGCGATATGTAAGGCAATATCCTGTCATTTCCTTAACGGTCATTCCTCAGAAACGAATATGAACAGACGGAGTCATTTTCCTCAACGAGTATTCTTCAGAAATGGAAATGACGGAATAAGCAAACGGATGTTCATTTCCTCAATGGACAAATCGTCAGAAACGAAAATGAACTAACGGAGTCATCTTCGACGGTTGCTTCCTCAGAGTTGGAAATGAAGGATTTCACAACGGATATTCATTTCCTCAACGGATAAATCTTTAGAAATGAGAATGTACAGACGGAGTCATTTTCAACGGTTGCTTCCTCAGAGTTGGAAATGAAGGATTACACAACGGATATTCATTTCCCCAACGGATAAATCGTCAGAAACGAAAATGAACTAACGGAGTCATTTTCAACGGTTGCTTCCTCAGAGTTGGAAATGAAGGATTTCACAACGGATATTCATTTCCTCAACGGATAAATCTTCAGAAACGAAAATGAACTAAAAGAGTCATCTTCAACGGTTGCTTCCTCAGAGTTGGAAATGAAGGATTACACAACGGATATTCATTTCCCCAACGGATAAATCGTCAGAAACGAAAATGAACTAATGGAGTCATTTTCAACGGTTGCTTCATCAGAGTTGGAAATGAAGGATTACACAACGGATATTCATTTCCCCAACGGATAAATCGTCAGAAACGAAAATGAACTAACGGAGTCATTTTCAACGGTTGCTTCCTCAGAGTTGGAAATGAAGGATTTCACAACGGATATTCATTTCCTCAACGGATAAATCTTCAGAAACGAAAATGAACTAACAGAGTCATCTTCAACGGTTGCTTCCTCAGAGTTGGAAATGAAGGATTACACAACGGATATTCATTTCCCCAACGGATAAATCGTCAGAAACGAAAATGAACTAACGGAGTCATTTTCAACGGTTGCTTCATCAGAGTTGGAAATGAATAGGGTTAACTCTAGACACATGACAGAACTTGCTGTGATTTCTGTGCACTAAATTCCATAATTATGTATGCATCCATAATTACGTAATCCCTTGCACAGTCCGCACAATTTGTTTTGTAATGTTTTGTGGAAAGATATCAAACTTGTGATGAGGGTGACTAGACTTCCATCGGTTCCTTTTAATTAGATCGACAGGGGATCTTCTTAGTTAGGCCACCAAGGAGTCCTTTCAGCTATATCATCACATGATATCCCTAACCAGATTTTTGGATGAATCTGTTTAACTAGACCACTCAAGGGTCTAATTATGAAGTAGTACTTTATAATCCGAGGGACTTAACTATAACATAGAAGTCCATTGAGGATTTTAAGTAATACCTTTGGGTATCCTACTATGAATCTCTTGTACAAGGATATGTAAGATTCTACGAGGATTTGGATAGCATAATTTGGATCACACCACAACACATAAGGGAACACATAAACACGAAGTCATATAATTGTTTAACTTGATTATAATTTGTTATTAACTTGTTATTGGTTGAATACAGATATGGAAACCAACCGACGGGTCTCAATGTTTACTGGAATCTATCTGAGAAGATAGAAAGATCTCCCAAAATTCGATTTTTGATTACAAGGAATTATCAAATTCGAATTAAGGTATACAAGAATTAAGGACTTACGGGAAATCCTTAGGTACCCTATTAAGGATTTATAGTGGTACTTTGGGTATTCGTCATGTGTTGTAACTTGCGCTTTGTACTTCGTTTCCTTAGAATAAACGGGTTCTTAGGAATTTTGTGGAAGACGCAAGAGGTCATAGAATGGGAGAATTTTGGGGGTAGTTTGTTCTTCAAGGGATACGGTTTCTTGATTGTCGGTATTGTAAGGGATATGTCGTTTATACATGCAACCACAGAAATACATTGCAATGTAAATAAAAGATTTATTTATAAACAACGATAACAACTGTTTCTTGGACCTTGACAACAAAAGAAAATAATACATAAGACGTGATTATTTCTAAACGATGTTGTCTTTTAGTCAGTCTGATACTTATCCCTGTGCTGGATTTGCATTAGCAAGCCTTGGGCAATTTCTTCGGAAATGACCCATCTCGCCACAGTTGAAACAAGAGCCTGGTAGAAAACGACCTTGAGCAGGATTGTTGCCAGCTTGGTTTGGCGTAGCTGCAGCTGGGCAGACTCTTGCTGTGTGGCCTATAAGCCCACAAGTTTGGGATTTGCGGCACTGTACGTTGGAGTGATGATGGAGGCTATATTGGTTGCACAAGGGTGCAGTTCCATTGTATGGTTTTCTAGCAGGGGGTTGAGCTGGTTGGTTGGGGACGGCTTGACCATTGTGAGCGACCACGGCGAAGTTCTCAGAAGCCTTTCGCTTCCTTGACTTCTTAGGAGATTCAGTCTGTTCATCCATGGTCTTTGATTCCTCGATTGGGTTCGATTCCCCGACCGGTTTCTTGTCACCTTTTCGAAAAAGTTTATGCTTTCTGATCTGCGATTCAGTCAAGGCTGCAGATAGCTCAATGGCCTGACGGAGTGTGGTAGGGTTGCTACCAGTGACAATGTCTTGTACCGAGTCAGGCAGGCCGTCGATGTACCTTTCGATAGCCTTGTCGAGTGGGGCGACCATAGTTGGGCAAAGTAGACTCAACTCCTCAAACCTATCAGTATATGCCCTGTGTTCGCCACTATCTTGTTTTAAATCATCAAACTCCTTCTCCAACGCTCGTTGTTCATGACGAGGACAAAACTCTCTCATCATAAGAGCTCTCAGTTCAGCCCATGTTTGTGCTAGAGCAACATCTGCACCACGGTCTCTCATTACCCCATTCCACCATGTAAGAGCCCTCTTCTGAAACACACTCGAAGAAAACTCGACCTTGCGATTTTCCGGACACTGCACGTGGCGAAAGGTATTCTCGATGATCTCGAACCATTGGAGAAGCCCAGTTGCTCCCTCAGAACCACTAAACTTGAGTGGTTTAGCCGAGTTAAAGCTCTTGAAATTGCATGTACCATTGTTGTTGTTGTTGGCTTGGTTCCATTGAGCAAAGAGATTTGGGAATTGAGCACCCATCTGCTGCGCAATAATTTCTGCCAGCTCGGCAGTTGCTATCTGGTGTTCGCGTCGAGGAGGCATTCTAAAAGAGGAAAACATGAAAGGAAACAAATAAAATGGTATTGGGTAAGAATAGGATGTTACAATCACTGACCATAATCACGGTTGATGGTCACTTATTTGAATCATGAAGCAAGCAAACAACACCAAGGCTGAATCAAAGCAAATAGATCCTCATAGTGTATCGCGAAGACATGCTCGCCTATAAGTGGACACTCACCCCAAGAGTTCCCAGGTAAGAGTGACTGGTCCGATTATGTGGATTTGTACGAACACTCTAACCTTAGACAGAAAACCCAGGGTACAGGCATTCACTCTTCCAGTTCGCACGTGTTCACACTAGTTAGGACCCAAAACTTTGACGGGAGTTTTGAAAATTCAAAGGGGTTCAAAACCTTATAACAGAGGGTTCAAAACCTAGTAATCAATCATCCTAGGATAGATGATTGGTTTTCAAAGCGGTTTTGAAATTTATGTTCTTGTTGTGGTCGTCGCCTAAGGATAGGTGACGGTATTGTTTTGTGACTAAACGCAAGTAAACTCGCGTTAGGGTCCTAGGAAGGTTATAGACTAGGTCAAAGCATTACTAATAACCTAATTCCCTATAACCATTGGCTCTCATACCATCTTTTCTGTCACACCCCGACCACGTAGAACATACAAAACGTGGCGGAAACGTCGGGGAGTGTTGTAACAGAATCAATTGTTTCAAATCCATGGCAAATGAAGTTTCGTTTTATAAATCAAACATAAAAGTTTACATTGTCTAAACAAGAATCAAAGTGTACATAACATAAATTAACTAGTTCTTGTCTCATTTTAAGTCACTAAGGCACTGGTCCGCCTAAGTATGTCTTGATAAGTCCTATGCATCATCTCCTGAAAACACATGTGAAAATAGGTACGTCAGCATAAAAATGCCTGTGAGATACATTGGTTTTGTGAAAACGGAATTCATGACTTATGTTTGAGAAAATGTTTAGTCATGAACCTCGTATTTTGCTTTGTCTTGTAAATCATTTGAAAAACGGTAAGATCAAATGATATGTATAAATAAGAAGACACTTTATGGTTAAACGGATAACCATGAAAAATGCATTTGTATAAGATAAGTCGTTTGTAAAGCAATGTCTCGTGAAAAGTGTGTTATTTGTATAAAATGTCATATGTCTCAAATTGAAATGATTCAAATAACGCTACGATATGTTAATACCATACAAACACTTATATATAGGAAGTACCAGCGGCGTATCCACCATGCTTGTATCATATTACACACGCCTCGTTACTTAATCACTTACTCAAACCAAACCATCAGAATGAAATGTTTGACAACGGTAGAAATGTTCATGTATAGTTAAATGTCGATTGTCAAATATAATTCATGTCAACGGATACAACTGGTTTACACGGTTCAATGGTTACAGACGGTTCATGAAATCAAAAGGGGTAAGACGGTTCACATAGTCAAATGATTACAACGGTTGAAAATGTAGGGTAATGTGTTCATATGCTGGATGAGCATATGCAACAGAAATGCAATGTGAAACAATGTACTACGTATGCACACAATGGGCGTTCGTAGCATGAAATGTATTGTAGGGTACAACGGTTCAAAATATAGTATACTGTGTTCATATGCTGGATGAGCATATGCAACAGATATGCAGTGTGAAACAATGTACTATGTATGCACACAATGGGCGTACGTAGCATGAAATGTATTGTAGAGTACAACGGTTCAAAATATAGAATAATGTGTTCATATGCTGGATGAGCATATGCAACAGATATGCAATGTGAAATAATGTACTAAGTACGCACACAATGGGCATACATAGCATAAACACAATGAAATCATGTACTATATATGTACTATCAAACATAGCAGTATATGATGTGAAAACCGGAAAGCATGAAAGTAGCAAGTAGGCACATGTGTTTCACCCCAAAACAGTTTGGAAAACAGTAAAAGAGGGGTTCAATGTACTCACCTGAGATTGCTTTGAATTCCTTGTATAATAACCAGATAATGCTAGAGGTCACGGGATATCAAACGGCACCTAATAAGTAGCTATATTAATATACCGGACCAAAATCGGAGGGTCGGATAGTATGCGGGTTTGTAAACCAAACGAGTATGGAGACTCATGTAATATGATTTAACAAAGCCTACATACTAAAATGAAATCTAACCTAAGTGCTTACGGTCCATCACGACCCGTTTAGGTAGCTTATGCTACCTTACGCGTCGTTCGCGTAGAACGCGTCTGGAACGCCTAACATCGTGACCACAAGGTATAACCTCGGAAGGTTATAGCTATGGTCATCTAATGTGTTTGGTCGGATCCTAATCATCGACCAAATGGGTCGGGTTCGAAAGTATAAGCGATGGTTTAGATCGCTTACCTTACGACCCTATATAAGCACTAAATTAAAAGTGACGAGCTAAGCATGTTAGAACATGCTTAACTAAGTTTAGAAAACAGGTTTGGCATCAAAACAAACGGCTTTGATGCTCACGAGTAGTTTGGTTACAAAATACGCAAGAATGCGCATTTTGGCCGAAACTACGACTCGTCACTGAGCCTAGATAACGTGGTGATCAGTAGGTATAGTCACTACGGACTATAGCCATCGTGATCACGCTCACGTTATGAAGTTCCATGAACTTCGCATCGACCATAAGCTGGCCAATGTAGAAAGTCAACAAAACGTTGACTTTCGGACTCGAAAAGCGATAAAACAACGAAAGAATACTTACGGAGGGTCCCCGAATGCTAATCTAGATCAGAGAAACTCAGGTATGAAGCAAAACTTCAACTTAGAGCTTTTAGATCTGATTCTTGTGATTTTTACACAAAAGGGGGGGGGTATTTATAGGAAAAGTGGAACCGTTAGGATCGTTTATCGAATATCATGCCGCGATCTCGTGCGTACACTTGTCGAAATGTTGTGGTAAGTCAGAAAATGCCCCTTGGCTCTTGATTGGGTGAAAGGGCATCGCCCCTTGATCGAACGAAAGGCCAACTGCATTAAATGCATACATTGAATCTGTCTGACAGTCTCACGCGGCCCGCCTCAACATTTAGGCAAAACTCACGCGAGCCGCCTGAAGCTTCTGATCTACACATACTTTCAAAAATGGCAGTTTTGGTCCCTGTTGCGTATTTAAGCCATTTCCGACACTTCTAAGGCCCGTAAAGACAACTTTAAGGCCCTAAAATGATGCCTAAACATTGTGGACATGAAACATGCTCGAAAATGTTCCGGATGTTGGTTCGTTTGGCCGTACGATCGCGATGTTCGCTTAATTACGACGGAATGCGCATAAGGGCGAAAGACGATCCAAATGACGCGACGAATGGATTTTTCTCATGCCAAACACTAAGGCATAATATAAGGATTCTTACATAAATTTTTGGATGTCCGGATGTATTCAGAACGTAAGTTATGCGCGAAAGTGCAAACTTGTGCACTTTTTTGACACTTTTAGTCCCTGAATGATCCAAAAGTTTGTTTTAGCATACCAAACACCTCAAAGCCTATTTCTAAGCTATGTAAAGGATATTTAGGGTATGTTTAACTTATGGACATGTTCCGGAATGTTCGTTACAGTTCAAATTGGCATACTTTCGCAGTTTGTCAAGTTTAGTCCCTGTAAGCGAATTAACTTGTTTTTGCCATACCAAGGCCTTCAAAACTTATTTCTAAGTTATGTAGAGGTTATTTAAGGTATGTTGAGTATATGTTGATGTTTCGGAGTATTTGTCGCATTAAACTGAGCATGTTTACGCACCAGTTTGCGTATAATGCTCTAGAAAGCAATGTAGAGTTTGAAATTGAACAATAATTGATATGTGCAAAACATACACATATTTATACAAGATCCCAAGTATGAAATACAATATTTCATTGGCTTCGTATTTGTTTGATGGTCACGGTGACACAGGTGTCACACTTCCTTAGTGAGCGCTAGACTTATCATATGTGCAATCATAATTGTTGGTGGCGTTGATGCTATCATCAAGCTCAAGGCTTGAGGTGCCAGTTCCCAAATGGATTGCTCCATCCTCTTCAACTCGGGTTCCACCAGGTACGGGACGATTCGCGAGAAATTATAAAGCCTCTGCACGAGCTCTACCACTTTTGGACCTTCCATCTTTAGCTTCCAGAATTCTAATTCCAGCTTTTGGATCTCCATCTGAGAACAATACTCCCTACGCATCATCTCCTTCAGCTCACTCCATGTTAACGCATATGCTGCATCCTCGCCCATTTCTCGAACCCTAAGATTCCACCATAACAGAGCCCCATCTTGTAGCAATCCGGAAACGTATGGGACTTGTTGCTCTAGCGTACAACCACTCCTTTGCACAACGGCATCCACAATCTCAACCCATTTTACAAAAGCCATGGCACCTCCAGTGCCAACGAAGTTCATGGGTTTGCATTCTAGAAACCGTTTGTAGGTACAACCATTAGGTGGTTCATTCCTTGAGGTACCTTCGCTACGTTTGTAGCGGAGAACCTCGTGCCGAGCTATGACTCGTGAGGCGCACGCTTGCCATTCTGCCTCGGTCAGACGGGTGATCTCATGATGAGACATCTTCTAGGAAGAAGTTCAGGTTAGTTAGGTCTCGTCTATTTGGGAAAGGTAAGTAATTTTTTGGAGATAATATGTATTTGCATGTAATAATTCATCATATCAGCACATCAAACAATAGTATATTCATAGCATAACCAAGCAACATGGTAATTATATTTATAGCAAGTAAGCACGTAGTATCATAATTATAGCACACACATATAGGACAATACACGCTTAACGAAGACATAGCGACTGAGCTTTCGTTGGTCATTGGTCACAAAGTATTGTCGCATGCTTAATGGTGATTGGCTTCTCATTATTCCCTGGCCACAATTATGTTGCCTTCCAAAATTTATCACATCAACAGGGACACAGGGTTACCCTACCTTTGTCTATTAAGTATGTTAGTGTATCAAAATTACGCAGTCAAATGGGGTCTTCCAAAGTCTCCACAATCTCGGCTTGTCGTTAATGTCCTTACTCAAATGTAATGCAATCCGCATAATCCAGAAACCAACTATACTGGTGACTGGGGTGGAGGAGGAAAGAAAAGTAAACTGTTAACATGCGTGAATTCCTCCTCAAGCTTGCATATACGTCGAGGTAATTAATTGATCTGCTGCTTGACAGTAAAGAAACGAGCCTCAATAACCAAGAAGGTGTAATAGCAGCAGGTGAGTGTGCCGAAGGAGACAACGATGAATGTGGAGGATCAAAGTATACTGGCATAGACAGGGTGGAGGAAGTGGTGTCAGCTCAAGTTTCCAAAACTCTACGACTCATATTCTCAAACTGTAGCTGCTGTTATAGGAGCAATTCATCCTGTGTGTAGCCTCCATACTTTGAGGGATGGTAAGGGTCTAAAATCAGTATAGTGTATTTTTGGAACCCTCTAAACGGCTCTTCTAGCGATGTAGAGGTGAATGTAGCAAACGGTGCGGCCTGTGGGGTTGTAGAAAATGCTGCAGTAGCAATAGGATTCGTTACACGGCTGCCGACCTGGAGTACCTTCCCGGGGTGTAGGTATGTCCTAAAAGAAAGCGATAGACATGTTGGCGCAATGGACGTCGGTTTCCCATAGGAGTAACATCAACGGCGAAGGTGCACGGCCGAATGTCTCAACCGATAAGGAGGTCATCAGGTGCAGGTACTGGGTCAGGTATAAAGGGGTGTAATGTCCGGTATACCAAAAGAAGCAGGGTCATAATCAAGCAAGGGTGCAGGACCAGCAGGTGCAACATCAAGCTGTCCCACAAAGGTGCAGAAGCTAGCTCAGGGGCAGTCTCTAGGTCGTGTAACGGCATGGTGCCTCGAGTAAGTGATAGTGCAGCAGTCGTAACGGCGTCGTCATCTGTGTCAGTAGTAGAAAGTTGTAATCCGACCATCTATAAGGCTGTAAATGTCACAGACTCAAAGGAGTCTGAAATCGAGTGTATTCTTGGCGCAGAGGATAGCCTGATAACGGGGGTCTCAGATGTGTTATTTGTAATAACGTTCTCGTCTAACTTTCCATCACCATGGATGTCGTCAGGAGGACCATCAATAGTCATGTCATCGACTATTCGTCGAGTAGCCACCCTTTGGAAGGAAAGGTCCACATGAGGCGTATTGTCAAGGATCGGGGCCATGGTGTGTTCACTATCGAAATGACCAGTGATGAAGTGGTCATGGACTGGAACAAGAGTAACGGGAGGATTCTTGTCAGAGAAGCCTTCAGCAAGGATAAATCATCCCCAAATTCTGGTAGCGCAGACTGTTGTAAGTCATCCTTGCCCTTGGTCAGCATATTGGGATCACTCTTAGTGTCTGACGTAAATATCTCCGGCGCAAGTGCAGTCTCATTATTTGTGGCGGCGGCCATAGGGTTACCAATGTTTGACAACCTGCTTTTTTGATCAAGGCGACATGTGTATCGGTACATGGTAGTCATAGTATGTATTTCCATAGTAATCACTATCAGTTAGCGTATGCAAACAGTTTCCATATATGCACGTTTATCAATAATCAGCAATTAAGCATGTATGTGATAACAATGTAAGCAAGTAATTATCCTAGTCTTCCCCAGACTATCCCACCCAGTCTCTTAGACCGAACTCCCTAGTCTCTCAGACTAACTCCCTGGTCTCTAAGACCAACTCCCTGGTCTCTAAGACCAACTCCCTGGTCTCAAAGACCAACTCCGTGGTCTCTCAGACCAATTCCCTGGTCTCTAAGACCAATTCCCTGGTCTCTAAGACCCATTCCCTGGTCTCTAAGACCAACTTCCCAGTCACTAAGACTAAATCCCTGGTCTCTAAGACCAAACCTCCCAACCTCTAAGACTAAATTTTCCCCAACCTCTAAGACAGAACCTCCCCAATCTCTAAGATTGAACCCCTCAGTCTCTAAGACTGAACCTCCCTAGTCTCTAAGACTGAACTCCCTCAGTCTCTAAGACTGAATCACAAACATAAATTTTGAGGTGTGTGTTTGTGCCTTTTGTTTGTAAAAATGTTTATTCCCTGGATCTGGGCGTTCTGTGTATGCAATGAAAACATGTTTGTAAAAAGCATTTTCGTGAGAGCCCTAATGATCGTACTCTAGACTCGAGAAAGAATCCTAGTTCGCTACGATCGAAGCTTTGATACCAAGCTGTCACACCCTGACTTTTGCGGAAGCGTGGGTTTATTTGGTGTGACTTCTTAATACCATAGCAATCAATCATTACAATACTATATGATAAAAACAAGAGATGTTCATCCATTAATAAGGTTTAGAAATAATACCACAACATCATTTTTAAAAATGTCGACTCATAAAACAAGATACAACCATAACCTAATTTAAAACGTGTTCATACGACATAATAAAAGACTTGAATAAAACATGGTTTAAGGACATGTAACTCGTCCAGGTAAGGGTTACACCTCCTGAACCTTCTACCCTGGATGACGTCTTTATTTAGTACGCAGCTTGAAACAAATGCAGACACTTGCGAGATCCCTTAGTTTTCATGAAATACATGTAATTTGAAAAATCAACAAAAGTTGAGCGAGTTCATGTGTAAGTGAGTATGTATAAACCTTTATAATGTGATTGTATGTATTAAAATCCCTGGTATGTAGCAATTAATGAAAAAAAAATAGATCACCATTGGGTTGCAAAGCCAATGATATGTGTGAAATGATGCAGGAAGACTCAAACCTAGCAGATTTCGGCGTCGGGCTCATAGTCACTTCATGGTCCACCCAGCGGACTCAGGAGTGGGGCTCGCTACAACCGAATAGATCTATCACTCATGACCCTCGGTCCTACAACGAGGATTAATGGCCTTAAGTTCTACCTACCCAATCACATGATCTAAGTAATATAAACCCGCCTTAAGCTAATCATACCATGTAAGTAGTGTCTGTAATATTTGTCGCATGTATTTCACCCCCGAAGTATAAAACTGAAAACAGTAATGAGAAAAGGGGGACATGAACTCACTGTATCGCGTCTTCAATATGTGTACCCCAAGTCTCCTCAGCCAACACGACTACCGACAGTGTACTAACGTCTATTAGACAAAGGGGTCGTGCCTTGTCTTAGTATTTGTGTTTTTGGGTTACGTTTCTGATATTATTCCAAGTTATAGTAATTATATTTAGTTTTGGAATACTTGTTTTTGCAGTGTTTCTGTATTAATACTTCTCAAGTATTCGTATTTCCTTCCCAAGGATGGGGTATTTCATACATGTATTTTCGTATTTGTATTTGTATATCTTGCCAAGTAATGGCGTCGTATTTCGGTGTATTGTTCCAAATAAAAATATGTTAATATATTCCCAAAACCATATATTTCAAGTCTCACTTAAATATATGTAAACTTATTTTGTTCAATCATGTATTGTCCCAGAAAATATATATTTTCTCAAAAATTATATATCTTCTAAATATACTAGGAAAATATATTCTTAACTCCCAAAAATAATATATTTTCTTGTTGTCAAAAATATGATATACTTGGTAATACTTACAAAATCATATTTTCACTTTTTTTTTTCATTTCCAAAATAATATTTACCAAAAATATAGTGTAATGGTCTATCCCGGAATATTTTATAAGTTACGTTTTGCGTTCGGTTTCACAATGACAAGTGTGTAACTTAAATATTTATTCCCTGTGATTTTTGGTATTGTGTTAGAGTTGTAATTTCATGGTCTTTTGTTAAGATATATTATTTTACCCTAAAATAATATAACTATTCCACAAGTCAAACAAATATTCATACCAGTGTCTTAACACAAAATATATATTCTAAATATATATTTACCCCTTTTTATTTACAAAAGTCATCCTCTAATACTTGTACTTTTTTTTTTACAAAAATTATGGCGAGTTTTATGTTTGAAAAACATAGTCGAAAATATACTAGTAAACACTTGTCTAGAAAATATTTACTAAGTGTTAGGATTTTCGGAAAAATTTCGTCATAGTCTCCTTTGTAGATGGAGGTGTCCATGCTAAAGGGCATATCATTTTCTTTAAGATAAATCACGTTAGATCGTTCTCAAATAACCAACCCGACATTTAGACATGCAAAATACTACTTATGTCGTTTCAGCTTTAATAGTCGAAACTGGACTGTTTTCGAGCATTTTAATAAAATAGTTAACCTTCTCCAAAAATTTCAAATTTTTTACAGATTGTCGTATATGATCCACATTTTATTGTGTAAAAATATCGGGGTCCAGTTCCTTCCAATATTTTATAGAAGTTCCTTTACCGGACTGCAATCAGATTTGTCACTTTCTGACTACAGTCTACGGAATAATTCACTAAAAATTAATCGTAAGTCCGATTGACGAAATTCGATTTGGAGAATCACCGCGAAAACAGTGACCATTTACTGTAAAAATTTCATGAGCTAATTCTACCCAGTTTTTAAGTTATGACTCCGAATACAACACACCTTTTCTGCAGTAAAAACACAGCTTGAACTGCTGTCTAAAAACAGACCTTTAAAAATAGTAAACGACCTCGAAAAATTACGATTCCAGTGCCATTTGATCCGTTTTTCGAAAATGCATATTTTAGGCTTCAAAAAATCAGTTTTTCGATTTATAATGATCCAGTTGCAGCCTGTTGAAGTTGGCTGAAAATACTAATCAACATGCTTTTTAGAGTGTAAATGTTACTAAAACGCGTCAACAATTGTTCTAACAACGGGTTTATCGAGGAATCAATGATCAGACAACATGCATGCTTATACCAACGTAATCCAACCAGATTTTATCATTGTATAAGTTCATGTTTAGGTTCCTTGTTCATTTACTCATTGTGTTCTTGTGTTAAACTTCAAACAACAATCATTCGAACAATCAACGTAGAAGTGATTCAAGAGTTAAATCGAAGACTTACAACTAGCACAAGGGCTAGGGATGAACTTGTGAACAAGAAATGATGATGAATATGGCGTGAGAATGCAAGGGGTGATGTTTCTTCAACACTCCAAGCTCCAAGCTTCACAAGGTTACTTCTATCACTTGTTTTGGACTTGAAAATGGATCAAAGGAGTGAATGTTGAAGTGATGGTGATGGTGGCGGATGTATGCAGCCGAGAGCGAAGAGAGAGAGTGAGTTTGAGGGTGGTGGAGTGAACTTATGAGGTGAGGAGTGAGAAGTAGGAAGTCCCTTTTGTCATAATTGTGATCATTACATTATATCTTGGCCAATCCAATAAGCAAAGATTAAAACGAAAAATCTAGGGAATATATTGTGATAATGGCCGAAATTTAGGCTAGGGGGGCTAGTTGTAACATTTGATATTAAGTAGGTAAATATCTAGGAGGTAAAGTGTATTTTCTAATGTATTATGTGTATGTCATATTTTCTAGTGTGTTGGGGTATTCGGAGACCATAATTAGTCTAAAAATAATAGAATAATGTTTCTGACAAAATTTTGGTGTCTCGGGTAATGTCCAGTTGTTCGGTTAAGTACCGTTCCGTTAAAGTGTTAAATTGTACCGTATAGTGTCTTTTATGCATCTTTTTGTAACACAATTAATTCCCAACACTTAGGAAAGCATTCAGGACCATTTAGTCAATTCTCTGCATAATACGAGTATGTTAAAAACTGAATTGTTGCTGAAAATGCAGAATTCTGCACTTAAAATGAGTTTTAGGCACTTCCCGGCACTCAACCTATCGCCTAGTGACACAGTCTGAGGGTCCTCACTTCCTTACACACCATACTAGTGTAGTACTTTGTCCCTGGCCCATACTGGGTCTCAAAACACTGTTTGTCTATGTACTGGCACTGTCAGTATATTTCTGAGTTATCTGCTAACTGTGCTAACTGTGCTTTGTGCATCAAGTATGTCACTAAAGTTTGTATGTAATGAGTGGAGTGACAGTATGAAATGTGATGCATATGTTTGTAAGTTACAGAAATCAGAAAGCAGTTTACGTCATCAGTTGTAATCAAGCACAGTCATTAAGCACGTAATTAGGATTAATTAATTGTACGAATACCTGGTTTAGTGAGGGTTGTCACATAAATTTTAGCCGTTGAAAAAAAAGAAGATTCGGTCGGTTACTTTTGATTATACCATGTAACATAACCACCTCTACAGCTAACAATTGACGAATTAACCTTAATTGACACATATGCTATAGCGTTGTCTATAACTTGCTTAAATTAGAAGTTAGTAGTGCCACAACCAGCCCAAATTTACTACTTTAATTAGGATCCTCAACATCTTTGCCTTGCAAAGATATCCTAACATGCCAATTGTAAGAACATCTTTAAAATATGACACGTTCATCGTATCCAACCACATAACTTGTTGCTCTTTGGGTTGTCTCCAAAAATATAATCCACCAACAAAAACATCCAAAACCAACACAAAAGCTTAGATAATGCTTACTACCGGAATATGTTTACCATTATTCAACATGGACAAAACTTATTTTGAAAAGAAAGATCATAAATTAAACACGTTTCTAGAATAAGTTATTAGTTATAATTGACTTTAACAAGTCAAAATGTCAACTTTTGTTTACTTAAGATTTGGCAAATGCTAGAAGCTCAGGTGGGGTGATAGTGCAATTGACAAACTGTTAATTTAAATTGGTTGCAATTGATCCATAACTTGAATATTGAATTGACATGTTACAATCACAACCTGAATATAGAACCAACTGCTAATAAACTCTTTCACCTGAATATTTGTTGATAGATATGACCTAGTGGTTCCCATCGAAACAATATAAAATCATCGGTGAACGAACCTGGTCCTAATCTAAATATTCGAACAAATCGTCGATGACTTAGTTGGAATTTCCAGTGAACAAACCTGTTTATAATCACATACTTAGTCCTTAAGTGAGTAATACTAGTACATCTTATACTAGTCTAGATATGAAGTCGAGGGAAGTGAAACATTGTGAGAGGTGTGTTGTATGAGAATAAAAGTTAGAAGTACGTTAGGTTTAGTTAAGCGATTCCTAGTTTTAACTGCTTATCATTATCACCAGCTTGTAAGATTGTAAATCTCTTGACTGTTGTCGGTCTTGTGAATGGGGTTTGACTTTGGACCTTAACTGAGAAGTCGATAACGGGTGTATGAAGGGTAATTGTTCTTGATTGTTGGATGGAAACGAGCAGGTTTGCTTTAGTGCAAGCAAATGATAAGTGTGGGAATGTCATCTTCGGCTAGATTTATATCATTTAAAGTGTGTAATTTGATATTTTATGTGAAATTGTGATTTGAGATACATTACTTTCAGATGTTTTTGTTGGGTTTTTCACATGTTTATTAAAGTAATTTTATCCATATAAAATTAAAACATGGCGGAATATATATTTAAAACATGTTACTTTGCAAGATTTAAAACCATTTTTAAATGCAAAACCCAATAACCGGATCCATATATGACATGCATACTATCAAAATGCAACCATAGGGTGTTTTAAGAAACAACCTTTGAGCAAGGAGATAGAAGATGATGATGATTCTTGAATGGTAGCTTCCAAACCAGAAAGTCTCAAGTTAGTATACCCTAAGCCTCCAACAAACACCTTAAGATTGCTAGGATTTTCACTTGTAAAACTCTCTTGAATAATCACCATTGGCCGAAAATTTCTAGAGAAAAAGAGAGTGTTCTTGCACTTGAATCTCTAGTGAAAATTATGAGAGAAGGTGTCTTGTATTTTACAAAATCAAGTTGCCTTTATTTGAGATGACTTTGCATGAAATATATGTGGTGGAAACACCTTGGGAAGACCCCATAGGGGGCGGCCAAAGTGGCCTCCATTCTCAACCAATGAGAATTTTCCTAACTTATTTTATGTCTTATATATTATATATTTATAACTTTGATAAATATAACATTATATATTTATAAGACTTTTATGCAACAAATCACAATTTTTTTATAATGTTATTTAACCAATTAAATAACAAGATAAAATATTCTCTCAAGACAAATTATCCATATAATTTATTAGTTTCTCAAGTGCAATTATTTAGAAAACCAATTTCTAAATATTCTAAGTGTTAATATTTATTTGTTTGATCATATCATAAATAAATATTATAGGTGTTTGTCTAGCTTGTTATTGGGTATGACACGACTTGGATCATAACGTACTAGCCACATCAATTTAATATGTGTCTTGGGCATACAGACTCCAACAATCTCCCACTTGCACACGATACATAGAAGATTGATGTAAGTAGTAAATAACGCCTAACAACGGTTTACTACCCCTAATACGTATGACGAAGTGCCATTCAATAACATATTCCCCTTCAAGTCCCTTACTTGAAACTAATTTAGGTGAATCTATCATTTATCCCTTTGTTGCAGATGTCATGTCAAATCCAGAGACAAAGTGTGATCATTCTCTGTTGATTTAACTTTAGTAGGGCTTAGACATCTTACTCTCAATGAATAAGAGGAACAAATCCCTTCTTGACTACATACGTCTCTCACAATCACCTTGTACCACACCTGAGCTTAGCCTTATGTACTGTCTTATTACAGACAGCGAAGAACTAAGTCAAGGTATAATATTTGTTGAATATGAAGACCCAATATGTATCTCAGGTCAGAGGATACTATGATATTCACCTTTTCTCAAATTTACTTATGATCAATCACAAATGATTCCATGCAGTAACATTTGAGAGCGGGTCGGTCCAATATTTGTATCACACAAATATCTATGAACTTTGGCAGCAACACTTTGCTCTATATTCATACCTAATGAATATCCACCAATCTAAGTTCATAATAGTCTTACATTCATATTTGTTCCCACAAGTATGATCGACTACGGACATTTAGAATAATTAATTTATTCACGGATTTAAACATGCTAAAATGGAACATAACTCAAAATACCATAAAAGAGTTAAAATAGCAGTTGTTCCAATATCCAAATACAAAATTGTAAGTCCAGAATCACTACAATCGGATATCAAACACCAAACAAGTAGCGGAAATACAAGTGAGATGTGAAAGATTGAAAAGCAAAGTGTATTGATTCAAGAACAAGGAGCACACGATGCAAGGATCATCTGGTACTCAATGTCGCACAAGAACAAAAGTTTCAATGAGAATCAATAACCTAAAATGACTAAGGACTCCCCTATTTATACATTCATAGGAGATCCTTTTACATTGGGCCAAGCCCATACCCATAGACACCAAAACAACCATCCAAGCCCAATATACAGTTCGAATCCAAAACACACATAGTAACCCAAGACAGACGCAAACCTACACTAGTTAATACCCTTACAATATCCCCCCTAGGTTTGGGTTGGCTTGGCGTCTTCAGCTTCACTGCTGCCTCCTCTTCTGCTTCTTAGCTTGTTCCTTTTGTTTCCTTTGTAGCTCAGGCAAGATCAGTATATTCCTTCCCACATATGGACCAAACAGTTGCGTCTCAACTCTCGTACGCTGCCCTGACCATAACTTGAAGCTCATAATCTGGGCCATAGCTCCAGTCCAACTCTTGGCACACACCTCGTATTGAGGATCACTCTGAATTTGTGATTTTGCTAAGAGATTGATGTCCTTTTCACAAAAACACATCAAGTCTCGAGTATCTATGAACCTGTACTCAGCATCATCACATACAATCACTGCTTGACTAGAAATCGGATCATACATCCAAAATTGAAAGTTCTTCAGAGAATCATCAGGAAGTTCCTTCAGCAGTGGCACTGTATTCGCCTATTTAGTCGTAGGCCACTTTACGATCTTGTAAGGCTTTCCGGTTGCAGGATCCAACACATCAGCATCTTCTTCAATAGTAGACTCAGCTAATTTCATATCTCTAAAATTGACTCGAGCCTGTTGCTGCAGCCTGTTGTAGAAATTAACTACAATTTTGCAATTTGGATTCTTGACCGGATCATGAAATCCAGCATTGCTCAATTCTCTTAAATCAACTGGAGTCTAGGAGTTGAAGTCTTTAGAATTCTTATAATACTCCACCTCATTATTTTTCCTCAGCACAATAAACATTTCTTTCTCATCGTTGTATGCCTAGCTTTTAATACCCGATCTATTTCCCTTCTTGCTCTTCTCAGTAGTGATCACATATCTATCAGGCTTATCACCAAACTGTAAGTTCCGTTCAGCTCCTACATTCCTCATAACTACCATTCTCTTTCTTGGTTTCTGATTCACTGTACGAGGAGTGCTTTCATAGTACCTGTTCATTGCATCTTCATGCTCTTTTCTCTGCTGCTCTCTCTCTTCAGCTGTAGACTCCTTTGGTGGATCAGCAAACTCTTTAGGAAATTTTCCTTCCAGTTTCTGCTTCATATCCATCACAATAGCACTAAGAGCTCCCAGGTTGGTTTCCAATTCATTGATCTTACGATTCTTAACCACCAATTCCTCCATTAGACTAGCAATTTGAGCATCCTTGAATATCTCGTCTTCTTCAAGAGTAGAAATTCTCCGCATCAAGATTGTTGTCTCATTTTCCTTAAAAAGATCTTCACTATCGGAACTATCAGCAGTTGCAGCATTTTCAGGAGTTTCAACTTGTTTTGACTTAGCTGCTGCTTCAACTTGAACAGCAGCAGCTTGCAGTAACCCAGCAGCTCTAATCACATCAGCTTCGGAGGGGCAACTACTTGAACCCTCACCTGGTTTAGGAGCAGGCATATACATCGCAGTTCTTTCATCCAAAATAAAGTCAATTATCTTGGGATTGAGTTCTGATGGTGTATAGTTGATCTTCGGTTATGAAGTGTCAGTGGGGTTTGATGTCTCTGAGGTTGCTTGAATGTTTACCTCACCGCTGAGCCTAGGATCTCTTCTGCTTCGTTTCCTAGGAGGAAGATCAGTGGTTCACTGATCTCTTCAGTTTCTGTTGTAAGGCCTTCATCCATTATCTCTGTCTCTATTTCACTTTCATCAACAAGTTCATCTTCTTCTTCATCATCAATCATCCTGTCATCTCCAACATCTTCCTCACTTTCAATACCAGTCAAATCTACGTTCTCAATTGGCTCTTGAACACCAACAGGAGGTTCGATTATCTCTACATCATGCTCTTCAGCCACAATAGCATTTATCTGAGTTGGTGCTGCTTCTTGAATCTTAGCAAAAATTCCAAATTTTTCTAATGCGCGCTTGTTCTCATACTTGACCCCAACATTATCTCTAGACCTTTGGTTCATCCATGTAAATACCAAATGATTCATCATCTTGGCATCACAGGTCTTCACAGTGACTGGCAACTTAGGATACTTCTTTTCCAAGATCATCTATATAAATCTTGGGAACTTGTACCAGTACTTCTCATTCAGTGTCTTTACATTTGCAAACGTATCATCAAAAACACTTTTGGAGTAGTTATACTTCCATCCTTCAACCAACGAAACCACTGCAGAAGTTTGCTTCAATGTCAATTTGTCAAGACTACTCTTATTTCCACTGATGCATACCAGATAAATATGAGCCAGAAGTCTCTAGTATGGATGCAACAGATTCTTGATTGTGGGAGGAGGAATCGCTCCTTCATAGCTCATTTTGACCAAAATATCCATAACCTTTTCCTTTGAATACTCTATTCGATCATTAGCTGCATCTCCGAATAGCAACACATCACGTATATCTTGTTCACTGATTGAAACTTCTGTACCCCGAACCTTTGACTTGATCACGGAGTCACCTTTCTTCGCCGTTAAGTTATCCCAAAAATCTTTGATCCAGTCTTCACCAATGAGTGGATTCTCCCGAAGAGAATGTGCTAGTCTGCAAGTGTTTAGGCCCACAATCAATGACTTGTACGTCTCGAATCCCTTTGGAGGATCTGATAGGTAGCAAGCAATATTCATAGTTTTCTCCCATGCTGGAACATGCGGACCTTTGGCTTTCTTTCCTGTATCTGCACAAAAGAGTCGAATAAATGTGGATACATAAAGGTTAACATCAAATATTTCGAAGTTTGACCGTAAACTTGGTCAAATTAATTCATTATAATTTCAAAATCCTTAAAAATAAAACACATCTGTGTTCTGTTTAAAAGAATTCAAAAATTATAACTTAATAGTTAACCAAGCCCATTGTGTAACTATCGGCCCAAATGAACTGGATCAGGACCAACAAATATTACCTTGTGCGATTGAGAGTCTCTTGTGTGATTGGGCAGATCTTGTGCGTTGGCAATTTAGTAATAAAACACACAAGGCCAATGGCATAAGACCGGTCAACTAGGGTCAAACGCACAAGACCTGGTCAACTCTGGTCAAACGCACAAGAATCAGTCAACGGAAGTCAAGCAAACTTTCAATCGCACAAGAGTTTAATAGACAAGGGCAACACAGTCTTTTCACACAAAATCTCAGGGGCAAAACCGTCCATCCCCAGCTTGTGCGATTCACTCTGACGGCGCGTGAAGTTCACTCGCCGTCTTCGGTCATCTTCTCCAGCGAAAACTGAACATTCCGGCAACTGACTAGGGTTTCAGAAACATAATTTTTGGCTGAATCTTAGGGTCTAAACCACTTTCAGTCAAGAAATTTATCTGTTAATGCATCAAATACCCTAAGATTTTGATTTCAGCATCAAAACTCTTCTAATCATTCAATGTTCATTCAAGCAAAAACATGAACAATCCTATTATATTACCTCAACACGCATACCAGAGATCCGATTCAAGACAAGTTGAGAAGCACATACCTTTTGATTTCGACATGACTGCGAGCAAAGATTTAAGAAGAAGAGAAACTTGTGCGATCGGAGCCTTTTGAGGTTTGAAAGATAAAAACCTTTTGAGTGAACGATTGTAAATGTGAATTGACCATTGCACAAGTCTCCATGTACCCTAACCCACAATGTTTTTCAACCAAGGGGGCCCACTAAGTCTGCGGTGGGCCTAGCCGTCATTTTACTTACCTTCTTTGTTTACCGTTTTGAGAAATTGAAAAGTGTTTTGGATTTTGCGGGGCCCAAAAAGTTTACGGTGGGCCCAGTTCAGATCCCGAGGATAAAATATCTTTTAAAATCTTTGTGCAAAGAATATTTCTTAAACGTTCAGTCTCCCTCGATTCATGATAGCACGGCCAGACGTTTTTATAAAATTATGACGAATTATTTACACAAAGATAAATAAGTGCACAAAAGAAAACAATATGAAATATTTACAGATAATAAACATCTAACACACCATTTTGCATGCACTTTTCTTACGGGATCAAATCACAGAGTTTCGGGCTAGACCACACTTATCAACACTAATTTACTCTGGTAGATCTAAACGATTGCCAGTATGTTTTTCCTCTTAAACTTATCTCCCTAGGCTTTTATCAAATAACGGACTGCAATTTATTTATCATGTTTTCATTTTAACTTATGTGAACACTCAAATCAATCACGACCAAATCCCGGAATTTTAAATTTGAACAGACTATCATACGAGTAGTTTCCCTACCATATATTTCACAAGCCCATTCTAGAGTTCTGAAACCTTGACTGGACTAGGTTGAGAAAAGAACAGAATGGATCAGCAGAGATGGATATAATATACAAATCAAATGAGATTTTCTCAGTTTGATATAGGTTTTTTCTTTTGGGTTTCTTTTGGGCACTAGAGGGCCTCTTTCGGGTGTATTTGATCCACAGCGAGACAACGTACAGCTAGGTGTTTGCTCACGCAAAACAGAAGCTGACGTTGCCTAGCACCTCCAGGTCTTTGCTCACGGAAAACAGAGGAGATAAACGAGTTGTTTAGAAAAGAATTTAGAACTAGAACGAAATTGTGTGTATCGGGACATCACACACGCATTCAAATAGCTATGCTCTAATTCCAAGTGAACGATCTTTCCTGAGGTCATAGAATAAATTTAGTGTTCTAAGCAGTACCAGTCAAAGAGTCCAGCCATCAGGATAAAGCCTACCAGCACATCACTCTGGAGTCAGACCATTTCAATATTGGTCTTACATGAGTCAGCCTTAATCCACATAGTGAAATTATTTCATTTCTCGGTTTGTAGCCAAGGCATGGCAAAAACAAAGAACTATTTTTGTATTTTTCTGATTTTTTAATGTTTTTGTATTTTTCTGATTTTTTAATGTTTTTGTATTTTTCTGAGAGACTACATCCCCCAAAATTTTTGCTTAAAATGAAGGAAAAACTATTTTAAGAAACAAATTTAGAGAAATGAATAAAAATATTTTTGTGTGACCGCGGTCAATCCTCGAATTCGACCATTTTGAGAAGTTCGAGAAGAGCAAGAAAACATGCTTTATCAACCGGTTTTGTAAAAATATTTGCGACATTGTCGTCAGTATGAACTTGTTCCATTTTAATTAAACCCTGGTTGAACGAATCACGAATAAAGTGAATTTTTATGGCAATGTGCTTGGTTTTTGAAAAATACATCGGATTTTTCACTATTTGGATAGCTGCATCATTGTCACAATAAATGGGAGTTTGGGAAAAATTCAACCCGTAGTCTACCAGCTGGTATTGAATCCAGATAACTTGTGAGCAGGAGGCTGAAGCGGCCACGTATTCCGCTTCTGCAGTAGATAGAGAGACAGTTTGCTGCTTCTTGCATTCCCATGAGATGAGGTGATCCCCCAGAAACTGGCATCCTGCTGACGTAGACTTCATGTCCTGACCAGTACCTCCAAAATTGCTGTCAGAAAAAGCACAAAAATCAAATGGAGACTCTTTTTGATACAAAAGACCAAGCCAAGGCCTGCCCTTAAGGTATTGAAAGATTCTCTGAGCAGCCTGATATCGAGCACACTGACACACAGCATACATGATATCCGGTCTACTGGCTGTCAAGTACATCAACGAGCCAATCATTGACCGGTAAAATGTAGCATCGACAGCTTCCCCTTCTGTATCTTCTGTCATCAATGGTCTTTCTGCTATAGGAGTGTTTGCAGGTTTGACATCTTGAAATTTAAATTTAGCAAGAATATCATCAACATATTTTCCCTGATGAATGAAAATTCCTTTAGAATCCTGTCGAATCTGCAGACCTAGAAAGAAACTCATTTCTCCCAACATACTCATTTCGAATTGCTTCTTCATAACTTCTTCAAATTCCTTGCACAGTGCATCACTAGTGGATCTGAAGATGACATCGTCCACATAGATCTGCACCAAGATTTGATCCTCTCCCACTTTTCGAATGAACAGTGTCTGATCAATCACACCCCGAGTGTATCCATGGGCAAGCAGATGCTCTATAAAAAAACAAACCTAATGATTTGTATGGATCTTTCACAGAATTGTATATCTAACTTAGAGTGCGGAATCCTCTAGATCAGATTTGTTACAGAAACGAGTAGAAAACAGAATTCAATCAAACGGGTCTTCTATTGATTATCCAACTAATAGTTTACAATCAATTCAAGACCTCACAACCTCACAGCCACTCTCTGTGATCTTGCCTCAAGAACCCTAATTCGAATTCTATCACTCACTCTAGACTTTCTCTCTCTAAAATTCTCTAACAACTAAAACCCTAATCACAAAAACGTGTTTATATACCACATGTTTGTGAACTGGGCTTCATACATGGACTAGGCCATTCTCCAAGCCCATTACAACAAATAACTCACTAACCAATAAGCTAAGCCTAATACAAAATATCCACAGACTAATTAATCAAACTATTAAGCTGTTGTCACCGAATATGCACCAACAGACTCCCCCTTGACAATAGCTTCATAGTGTAACTTTGTCTTCAAACATCTTGTGTTCTTTTGGTCTTTGGATAGTGTCAGCTACACAGCTTCTGACATCAACAGACTCCCCCTAAGCTGATGCATCCAATCACCAAATCTTCAACATGTTAGCAATTTGAGTAAACTCCAGTTTAGCATTTGCACAGCAATCTTCAAATTCTTCAATCTGGTCTGCAATACAGAAAGGAGGTTCTACCATGCATCCAATCAAACTCTCATCTTCACAGCAACTTCTCAGCAACAAACTGCTTTAATTTGTATACTATAAAACAAATGTCTCGAGAAACCATAAGAATTTTTCAACAAAATTATTATTTTTTAAGAGAATAGTTAAACTGTATCACAGATTAAGCATTTTCAATTTCATCACCAACACGCAAAACTTTTTGTTCAACAAACAAGAACCAGCATGATTTAAAAAATTTTGAACTCACTTTCTAACACCGTCTCCCCCTATCAGTAACAATTCCTCCAAGAATAACAGTTTTCCGTACATTAAGAATTTTAAACAGAAAAAGACACTATTTTTGGATTTTTATATTTTCTGAAAGCAAGTAAATACAAAAGCAATAAACACTCTATTTTTGTGAGAATCACTGGTAAGAAGATCATATCAGCACAATCAAACTGTTTCACACAATTAGTTAATTCTTGGTTTAATTTTTAGTGAAAACCAGTTCAAGACGATTACCAGTATGTTTGTCCACTTAAACAAAATGCATGAACATTTCAAGTACCATTACCGTATGATACGTTAAGGTAATTTTATTTACTGAAATATAAGCATGTCCCACTTCAGGATATACCCCCGCGATCAAGGTATGCACAAAGATTCATCGCAGTAGGTGAGTATACTGATGTCATCCTTTAAGATATCCTGAATGTGCCTAGGTCTGCATATAATCTGTTTTATCATGTTTTGATTGCTTAACTATGAACACCCAAATAAATACTAATCAAATCCTGGAAATATAAACAACACACTCTATCATGCAAGTATCTTCCCTACCACATATTTCACAAGTCCAATCCAGATTTCTGAAATCTTAACTGGGAATAGGTTGAGAAGAGAACATAATAGATCTTTAGCAGAGATGGTATAATATACAGATCAAATGAGCTTTTCTCAGTTTGATATAGGTTTTTGGGTTTCCTTTGGGCACTTGAGGGCCTCTTTCGGGTGTATTAGATCTATAGCGTGACAACGTACAGCTAGGTCAGCATGTATCTGGATGCAGCAGAAGGACACCCCTGATATCCCTAGATGAAAAAACAGTATAAAGACCCAAAACCTCAGATTTTGGCAATCTATCAACACAAGATTTAAGGTCATTATACCATACACCACTAATGTGTTCCCCACTCATATTCAGTTCATTTAGGTTTATATCACATTGGTAAGTTGATTATTTCATGGTTTTTGCCTACTGGTACATCATATGATGAAGCTGCTATCACACTTAAGCAATTTAATTCAGTTTGAGTGTGACAGTCTAACTTGCTGATGTACTATCATCTCTTCTTTTTCACACAGTGATAACTCATTTTTTATTTTCTATTTTTTTTTGTTTTTGATTTTTCAATTTTTTTGTATTTTTTTTAATTTTATAACTTACTCCCCCTAAACACACGCACTATCTAAACTCTTTTTGGCTTGGTGATTTCTCCCCCTAAAATTTTGTTTTAATGGAGTAAGTTTCAAAAACACAAATTTAAAACACAAACAGAAACAGACTCCCACTTCAATCTGACAATAAGTTTTTCAACAATAAGTCATCAATCAATCACTAAAGTAAATAGTTTGTTACCCATGTTAACCTACTATTCACCTCAGACACTTTACAGGAACAACCACTGTCGAACACATCAATAGTCCTTCTTGGTCATCCTGCACATTCTCAACAACTTAGTTAGACTTAACAACCTAAACCTGACTGGTTTTGGGTTGACCATGTAAATCCGTATAAGATGCCTCTAACCAATATCCATCACACCTTACTGGTGTCTTGGATGTTGTACTTGTTGTTGAAAAAGATTTATAACTTCCACTAGCTCTTTGATCACGAGAATTCCAATGAAATCTCGGATATTCTGACCTTTGAAAATTATTATCTTGAAACCTTCTTCCGCTATTATTAAACCATGGATTTTGGAAAAATTTTGGATGTTGTTGAACATTTGGGTTACAAAAACCCCTATGTTCGTTTCTTCTTTGAGAATATCGATTACCAGAATTCTGATATCGATTTTGATATCCAAAATTTCTACTTTGATTTTGAAACCGATTTGATTTACCATTAAAATGACTAAATTGTGTAAAATTGCTTCTTGGTCTATCAAATCGTCTTGGTGTTGAAGTTTTAGATTGAAACCTTGGTTGATTACGTTGACAATGCGGTTGCACATTATTATTTAAACCAACCCTATTCCCATCCTTAACCTCATCAACTTTTTCTTTATTTTTCTTCAAAGGACAACAACTCGCCACGTGCCCTTTGTTGTGACATCTAAAACAAGATTTTGTCTTGTAATTTCTCTTTTTCTTAAATCTCTGTTTAAATGTTTTCTTCTTTTTGTCTTCAGTATCCTCCTCCGATTTATGAGGTGTACTGTCAGACTCAATAGATTCTTTCCAAGATTTTGGACTACTTGGCAAGTCCACAGCTATCGGATCCACTACAGCTGGTGTAGTAGGCATAAAATCAATTAGCTCATTCTCATCAGGTAAAAAAGAGTAGTCTTGATTTTTAGAAGATGAGGCTTTACTAAACCCCAAACCCTTTTTATCATTACTCTTTTTCAAAGTTGGTTGAAATTGAGTCCTAACTAATGACGATTTTCCAAACTTGTCTAACTTTCCTTTAAGTTCAAGAATTTGGTCTTGTGCAACGGCCAATTCCCTGCACTTATCAGAAAATTCATTAGTTTTATCTTTCACAGTTTCACGAGCCAAATCAATTATCTGTAACAGTTCATTGACTTTGCTTTTTAAACTGCTGATTTCTTGTTCATTTGATTTGAGTTCATTTAAGCAATTTGACTCTCTTTTAATCAAAAGAACATTTGACTCTTTTTGTTTTTCCAATTCAGCTAACAGAATTTTGTTTTGCTCCGATAGGCTGTTAACTTTACCTTGTAGTTCAGTGCAATTATGACACGTATGACTTACAGATTTTGATGATACCTTCACCTCTACTGTAAGTCCATTCACATCATTCAAGCCCTTTGAAACTTCTGCATGTTTCTTCTCAACATTCTCCTCATCTGCTTTCTTCTTTTCTTCTACACTTTGTCTAGATGAACTCTGGTAACGTTTTTCTAAAGCTTCCCACAACTCATAAGAAGTCCCACAATGCTTGATAGTATGTTTAATTCCCTCAGGCAAGGACATCTTGATCACTGCTAAAGCTTTCTTCTCAGCATTTACCATGAGTTTCTCAGATTCATCCATCATCTCATAAGAAATCACTTTAACTCTTCCGTCAACTCGTCGTGTGGCAGCAATGTACCCATCGATCATACAATTCCACATTCTCGTATCTTCACTTTTCACAAATGCCTCAAACTCCTCTTTCCAGATAGTATATTCTTTGACGTTTTTCAGCTTTGGCCAATTCTTAACTTTCTCACCAACATTGTCCACTTTAACCATCTTTAAACACATTTTACCGTAACGGTACTGATAAAACCGTACAATATATATCCGAAAACTGTTTTTACCAAATTATACCGTTAGAGTCGCCTCAAAAAAACGAATCCAATGATATAAAATGTCGAAAACCAAATTCAAAAATTTCCAGAGGTTTTTTTTTGTCCTAAAAATCAACCGAGTTCAACCGTGCAAACGGTTTGTCGAGATGAGCTACGTAACACTTTCTATTTTCAAAAACGTTAAATCCTCTATACGTATCTAAATAAATACTCCACCTTTTAATTTTGCTGGCAAACCAAGTTAATTTCGCCGTGTCACGCTAATTATGCTGGCAAACCTTGTTAATTTCGCCGTGTCACGCTAATTTTGCTGGCAAACCAAGTTAAATATGCCGATAGAGTAGTTATAATTATGCTGGTA
This sequence comes from Helianthus annuus, assembly GCF_002127325.2. Lineage (NCBI taxonomy): Eukaryota > Viridiplantae > Streptophyta > Magnoliopsida > Asterales > Asteraceae > Helianthus > Helianthus annuus. The sequence continues at coordinate 87,781,826 of NC_035438.2, forward strand.
GAGGAATTATATTTATGCTGGTTTTTTAAATTCGCTGGAATAATTATGCTAGCTGATCAAATTCGCTGGTTAATTATGCTAGCTTAATTTCGCTGGTCAGATTAATTTCGCCGGTCGCCGGTCAATTAATTTCGTTGGCTAATCAGGTCGCTATTATGACGACTTTAATTTCGCCGATCACCGTAATAATGTCGCTGAGGACAATTACAACGGTTACCAAAGTCGCCTTTGGATTTAATTTCACCGGCCACCGAACTTAAATTTGCTGGATCAGATAATTTCTCTGATTTGTCAGAGGAATTGTTAATTTTGCTAGAAAATTTTGGAAACTTAATCTATTCAAAATTCTGAAGATTTCCAGATCTTTTCTAACAGAATCCTGCAAGATTAAACAACCAAATCAGTCGAATTTTTTGAAGAAAATATGAAGAACACGAAGAACAATCTTCGAATCTTCAAGACTTTCTAGCCAAAATCCTTTAAAAATCAACCAAACCTGCAATCAAAAACACTTAAACAGCAAAATTAAATATACAAACAGATCAAACAACCCTAAAATTTTCGAAAATTATATCAAACCCAAACAAAATTTTGAAAACCCTACTTCAGGTTTTAATATTTTCGAAATTTAATCCAATTTTTCACCCGAATCTGCAGTCTGCAATTCTGAACCGAGCTTCTTCAAGAGCCTGACGCTCTGATACCAATTGTAGGTCCCCTTGATTCGTATGGATCTTTCACAGAATTGTATATCTAACCTAGAGTGCGGAATCCTCTAGATCAGATTTGTTACAGAAACGAGTAGAAAACAGAATTCAATCAAATGGGTCTTCTATTGATTATCCAACTTATAGTTTACAATCAATTCAAGACCTCACAACCTCACAACCACTCTCTGGGATCTTGCCTCAAGAACCCTAATTCGAATTCTATCACTCTCTCTAGACTTTCTCTCTCTAAAATTTTCTAACAACTAAAACCCTAATCACAAAAACTTGTTTATATACCACATGTTTGTGAACTGGGCTTCCTACATGGACTAGGCCATTCTCCAAGCCCATTACAACAAATAACTCACTAACCAATAAGCTAAGCCCAATAAAAAATATCCAAAGACTAATTAATCAAACTATTAAGCTGTTGTCACCGAATATGCACCAACATCTAGACACCCTAGTTTTAAATTTATAAACTAACTCTCTAATGCTATGAAGTCCGAGGATTGAACCCACGAGACACTAGCGACGCTAAACTAGACCCTGACTCAACTAATTACTTAATTGGTTTGTTTGGATTTTGAGGTTTTAACTAATTCAATGAAAGTGAGTAAATAAGATAACAGAGAAAAGCAAGCAAGACAGTGAAGTGAGAGGAAGCAAACAATAATGAGAAAGAACTACCCAGGCTTGGAATCCCTAAAATCATGCAATGCTACTCTGACAGTGACAATGGTTAAATATCCTACTCCATCGATTAACCCCCCGCTAGAGATGTATCAAACGAAAGATAAAGATGAAATGTGAAGTGCTAGAACAAACCGGCTCGACCTATCGATACCAAATCCTACAAGAATCAAGCAATGAAAGTAACTCTACCCCCAAAACTCTCAAAACGCAAAGCAAACCAAACCTTGAAGATTGAAATCCTAGGAAACCTTAACCACGATGTAATAAACGAGCCCGGGCTATCGGTCACCCAATCTACCCACCAATGATTAGCTAATAACCTAGCTCACCTTAATCGTCTTTCGAGTCACAAGATGAGGATGCAAGTTTTAGTATATTGATTTTGATTATTAATCGAATTGGTCAATTTCTCAACTCAATATTCAAACTGAAAACCCTAAGATCAACGATTCAAATTAAACTCTAAGTCTAGGGGATATTTCTATGTGCCTAAACGCTGAATTCATCGACCAATAATAAATCAAAACACACCAACATGCAATATCAAGATCAATCACAAGGCAAAGTTATGTAAATCACATAAAATAACCATAATCATGTCAAAATCGTATTACAATCATCAAATTCATCTAAACCCAGGTAGTATAAAAGATTAGCCAAGAATCATAGTTGTTAGGGGAGGATTTTCCAATCCTAAGGATCACGGATCCTCAAGTTTTGTCAGGATCATGGATCCTCAATTCTGTTTGAATTAAGGATCCTCAGAAGACATTGCAGGATCAGTATTCAGGATCCTTGTTGTCATCCTTATACTAACGGTTGTCTTCATCATGTATGAATATGTTTTGCAGGAGTATACACCTTGGAGTTGGTCTTACCGATATTCTTGGGGAATATGCCCTCAATATTCCGCACGTGCATGGCTTTGTGAACGTTATGGAGATCGTGGGGAGCTTGCACATTTAGCGGATAATTAGTTAGTTTAGTTATTTCTAATTTAAAAGGGGATAACAAGCTTGAGTTAGAACACTTGGCTAATTTTAGCAAACACACACTCTTGAAACAGTTCTCAATAGCTCTCAACAGTTTACTTGGCGATTTCATACATTTTTGCACATTGCACACTAGTGATCCTTGTAACAAGCTTGTTATTATCCCGACTTGTAACAACCTTTTGTTTAATCTTAGTTGGTGATCGGTAGTTTCCATCACCCGTGGTTTTTTATGTCACACCCCCAAAATCCACACGCGGAGTATCACCGCTTGGGAGCGTGACTGACCAGGATCAAGCCACCAATCATATTGAACATGTAATTAATATTAAGTAAAATAAATGTAAACCATCCATTCAATACGATAGGTGATCAAAACATAACCATAGTTTCAAAGTGTAGCGGAAGCATAGTAAATAAACCAACAATAGTTAATAGTTTTAAATGTCATAATAGTTCAACGTAGAAACCACGATCCTTGCCCACAACGACCCGCTTCTCCAGTGCAAGCTCCAAGTACCTAACGATCTGCAAGGCATGTAACAGAATGATCAACAAACTAGTTGAGCGAGTTCACAGTAAGTAAATGCGTAACAATAAATAACGGGTGGCTCTACAGGGCCAATAGTAAGTTATACAGGTGGGGGCTTCCCATGTTATGTGACCACTAGACTATTCGTATTATCCCTGTTCTTCGTCCGAGAACAGTAGCGCGTATGGGGTGTGCGTAGGTTTTACGCACGTATCCTTCATAACCGAGGATAGAAGTAAGTAATGCGTACACGTAGGTTTTACGTGCGTGCCTGACATCCGAGGCAGTAATTGGCATGTGACCACGTAGGTGTTATCCCAACCTACGGAACCGTCCTGACATCCGAGGACCATGATAGGTGATAGTCTAGGAAAAGCATATATACGTTCTTAGTCAATGATAACCTTTAACCCATTCCCATGACCCGGGAATCCCATGCCTTAGTAGGAGTGTGAACTCACCTTGGTTTGCTCGGTATGCTAGGTTATGCACTCACAAGTAATTAATCACGTCCTATTGTATGCACGTATAACAAATCAGTTCATGTTCGCAATGATACGCATGCAATCTAATGTCACATAGTGCTTGATAGCCAATATCATGCATCAATCATGTATCACATAACAGTCAGTTTGCATATCGGCACAACACGTATCATTTCACATTTAATCATCAGCTAGTGTACACGAATACAAATGTTAACATTCATCACCAAGCATGGCATGCCAAATAAATCAAGCATCATTCAAAGTATGTTTATAACCCCCCGTTATCTTTCGACCCAACTGTTATCTTTCGACATATTAGTTATCACAGTTATCTTTCGGACCAATTGTTATGCTTCGAACCAAATGTCATCTTTCGACCACGCTGTTATCTTTCGGGCAACACTACTATGGTTCGGTCAATGCTATCCTTCGGTCAACACTACTATGGTTCGGTCAATGCTATCCTTCGGTCAACACTACTATGGTTCGAAGGACAAGTATCTTTCGGTCACAACAACTATGTTTCGACTAACAAGTATCTTTCGGTCACAACTATGTTTCGAATAACTAATATCTTTCGATAAATATCAGTTACGTTTACTCAAAGTTTCCAAGTTTATCCGTGATTATCAATTAACACAATTTCAAGCATTCGGTTACCTCAGAATCGATCAAACAGGGAGTTTCATATTAAACCTCATGAACCCTAATTTAACCACATGAACAATAATAACACTTAATCATATTATGTTCCGGTTCCATGAACAATAAGAGTTCCGAATTGCCTAATATCACAGCCGATCCACAAAACATTATCATTAAACATCATCACAACAGATCCGATTAACATACACATCCGATTAACATCCATATCCGATTAACATACATATCCGATTAACATCCATATCCGATTAACATACATATCCGGTTAACATACAAACAACATATTGCAAGACAATTGATAAATCATGAAATCATATACACTCAAAGCATCATCTATAAACATAAACAACATCACACACTAACCGGAAAATCTGGATTACGGAACGAGATCTTCGAACAGAGAATGGGTCTGCTATGCCGTCACACACACACAATGGAACTAGGGTTTTTGAAATAACTGTCGACTTACATGCATTCACGTATATAAAACGTATCACAGGAATGGGCCAAGCCCATTAGAAAGACTGGGCCGAAAGATGTCGAAGGATCCTATCTTTGTTCGAAGGATAGAGTCCTTGGTCGAAGGATATGTTTCGTGATCCTTCGAACCGAAAGTTGATCCTTCGAATCGAAGGTTATCTTTCGTGATCCTTCGATCTGTAAGTCATGTTTCGTGATCTAGACTAAGCGTTTTAATAATAATTCTAATATTATTTTCTACCACAGCAAGTAATCACATATAGGCAAAACGACAATACGTTTCATTAAAACACAACGCGTACAATTTCAAGTCCACAATCCAAACAACTAAACAGTCAAAGTCAACGCGCATCTAATGCGAAAGTGAAAGTCAGAAACTCGAGTTGTCACATTATCCCCAACTTAAAAGAAATTTCGTCCCGAAATTTGGTACGCACTCACTGAGGAAGCTAGGTAAGTTACATCGTTCACTGGTTTTCCTGGGGTGTCACATCATCCCCCCGTTGATTTGGAATTTCGTCCCGAAATTCAGTAGTAGTAGCTTCAGCCTCAGAAGTGGATGCATTGGTTTCGAATAGCTGGGGGTACTTTTCTTTCATCTGGTCTTCGCGTTCCCAGGTATACTCTGGGCCACGCTGGGAGTTCCAACGAACTCGAACAAGAGGGATTCTCTTGTGTTTGAGGACCTTAACATCCCGGTCCGTGATTTCAATTGGTTCCTCGACGAACTGCAACCGCTCGTCGATAGTGAGTTCCTTAAAAGGAACTATGAGGGTCTCATCTGATAGGCATTTCTTCAGATTCGACACGTGAAATACATTGTGAACTGCACCGAGTTCAGCTGGTAGGTTTAATCTGTAGGCTACTTTGCCAATCTTTTCTAAGATTTCGAATGGTCCGACGTACCGCGGATTCAGTTTGCCTCGTTTACCAAATCGAACCACACCCTTCCAGGGTGAAACTTTCAATAAAACCCGGTCCCCGACCTCAAATTCCAATGGCTTTCTACGCTTGTCCGCGTAGACTTTCTGACGGTCGCGTGCTGCCGCCATGCGTTGTCGTATTTGTGCTATCTTTTCTGTGGCGTCCACTACAATCTCTGGACCCGTAATTTGACTATCCCCCACCTCTGCCCAACAGAGAGGTGACCGGCATTTACGTCCGTACAATGCCTCGAATGGAGCGGCTTGAATGCTGGTATGATAGCTGTTATTGTATGAAAACTCCACTAAAGGGAGGTGCTTTTCCCAGCCGTTGCCGAAATCGATGACACACGCTCGAAGCATGTCTTCTAGAGTTTGGATAGTTCGCTCAGACTGCCCATCCGTCTGAGGATGATATGCTGTGCTCATGTCTAATCGTGAGCCGAAGGATTTGTGCATCGCTTGCCAAAGCTCTGACGTGAATCGTGCATCGCGATCCGAAATAATAGAGGTGGGCACTCCGTGCCTCGAAACAACTTCTTTAAGATAGACGTCTGCGAGAGTGGAGAACTTGTCCGTTTCCTTGATCGGCAGGAAGTGTGCAGACTTGGTGAGTCGATCAACTATGACCCATATTGTATCGTTCCCACGCTGAGATCTAGGTAGACCTGTAACAAAATCCATGGAAATTTCTTCCCATTTCCATTGCGGTATCTTAGGCTGCTGAAGTAGACCAGCTGGTTTCTGATATTCAACCTTGACTCTCGCACAGGTTAAGCATTTTCCAACGTACGTAGCAATGTGAGCCTTCATACTAGGCCACCAATAAGTAGTGCTGATGTCGTGGTACATTTTATCCGACCCTGGATGTACCGAATAGCGAGACTTGTGAGCTTCATCCATTACAAGTTCGCGTAAACCGCCATAAAGTGGGACCCAAATACGCCCCGTTACATAGTAGGCGCCGTCTTCCTTTTGTTCCATTTGTTGTCGTGAGCCGCGTAAGGCTTCAGCCTTGACGTTTTCGGGCTTCAGTGCTTCTGTCTGAGCAGCTCGTATCTGAGAAGGAAGACTAGACTGAATAGTGAGCTGTAGCGCTCGCACGCGCTTCGGTAGAGTGTCTTTCCGACTGAGGGCGTCAGCCACAACATTGGCCTTGCCTGGATGATACTTGATAGCGCATTCGTAGTCATTAAGCAGCTCGACCCATCGTCGTTGACGCATATTCAATTCCTTCTGCTTGAAGATATGCTCGAGACTCCTGTGATCGGTGTAAATCGTGCACTTGGTACCGTACAGGTAGTGTCGCCATATCTTAAGCGCGAAAACAACAGCTCCCAGCTCTAAATCGTGCGTCGTGTAGTTTCGTTCATGAACCTTGAGTTGCCGCGAAGCGTAGGCAATAACTTTATCCCGCTGCATCAATACACAACCAAGCCCCTGTATCGATGCGTCACAATAAACCACGAAGTCATCCGTGCCCTCTGGCAATGAGAGAATAGGTGCGCTGCAAAGCCTATCCTTTAAGTACTGAAAAGCGGTCTCTTGCGTATTACCCCATCTGTAAACGACACCTTTCTGTGTTAGCATAGTAAGTGGTTGCGCGATCTTTGAGAAGTCTTTAATAAATCGCCTGTAGTAACCCGCCAAACCCAAGAATTGGCGTATTTCTGTCGGTGTACGTGGTGCTGGCCAGTTTCTGATCGAATCAACCTTGGATGGATCGACATGAATCCCATCCTTGTTCACCACATGGCCTAAGAAGTGGACTTCACGAAGCCAGAAGTCGCATTTTGAAAACTTTGCGTACAATTGCTCTTTTCGAAGAAGTTCCAAGATAAGACGTAAGTGCTGCTCGTGCTCCTCCTGACTCTTGGAGTAAATCAAAATGTCGTCGATGAAAACGATAACAAACTTATCAAGATAAGGTTTGCACACCCTGTTCATAAGATCCATGAAGACTGCAGGCGCGTTCGTAAGCCCGAATGGCATGACAAGAAACTCGTAATGACCGTAGCGAGTTCTGAAAGCGGTTTTGGAGACGTCCTCATCCCGGACTCTCAGTTGATGATACCCTGACCTCAAGTCTATCTTGGAGTAATAACACGACCCTTGCAACTGGTCGAATAAGTCATCTATGCGCGGAAGAGGATAACGGTTCTTCACCGTCACCTTATTAAGTTCGCGGTAGTCGATGCACATTCTGAACGTACCGTCTTTCTTCTTCACAAATAACACTGGAGCTCCCCAAGGCGAAGAGCTTGGACGAATAAAGCCCTTTTCCGAGAGCTCTTGTAGCTGCTTCGACAGTTCTTCCAATTCGGTTGGAGCTAAACGATACGGTGCGCGGGCTATTGGTGCTGCTCCAGGAGCTAACTCAATCTGAAACTCGACTTGACGATGAGGAGGTAAACCAGGTAAATCTTCAGGAAACACTTGAGGAAAATCACGCACAACTGGTATATCCTCCAGCTTCTTTTCCTTTGCTGATGCGTCAGTGACAAGTGCCAGAATGGCAGTATGTCCCTTTCGTAAACATTTCTGCGCCTTTAAGAAAGAGATGATGCCAACCACAGCACCACTCTTGTCACCTTGTACTTCGAGAGGTTCTTGACTGGAGCGAGGAATACGAATAACTTTTTCTTTGCATAAGATCTCCGCGTGATGTTGGGATAACCAATCCATACCGATGACGACGTCGAAACTACCCAAAACTATGGGTATGAGATCAATCGAGAAAGTCTGACCCGCTAGAACAATACTACAACCCTTGACTACCTGTGCGGCTTCTACACTTTTACCATTGGCTAGTTCTACGACGTGTTTGGTGTCTAGGGGTGTTGGTGTACGTTTTAATAATTTACTCATTTTCAATGACATATAGCTTGTATCAGCACCCGAATCAAATAAGACAGTAACATAAATATCGTCGAGAAGAAACTTACCCATAACCACATTGGGATCATTCACTGCGTCACCCCGACCTAGCACAAAAGCACGACCCCGAGCTTCGTTGCCATTGTTGTTGTTGTTTCCCCCGTTATTGTTGTTATTGTTCCCGTTGCCCTGATTGTTGTTGTTGTTCTGGTTCCTGTTTAGCTGAGGGCAGTGTCTCTTGATGTGACCTTCAGCACCACAATTATAGCACCCCTTGTTGCCCTGTTGCTGATTCTGCTGTGCCGGTGGCTGCTGCTGATCCTGATTCGCAGGACGAGGGCTTCTACAGTCTTTGGCCTCGTGACCCATCTTGAGGCATCTTTGACAACGGCCCTTGTTACACTGGCCGTTGTGGTTAGGGCTTTGATAGTTGCCAGTCTTTCGCTGCTGATTCTGGGACTGAACCGAAATTGATGCTTTGCTTGAATCCCCCTCCCATTTCCTCTTGTTGTCACTGAGGGTAACGGGAGTAGCTGAAGGAGTGACTGTAGCAGTAGCGCTGACGCGCTTAGGCAGTTTATTCTGATCCACTGCCTGATCGGTGATGCGATGAGCGAGACGCTGGATTTCCTGGATGTTGTTGAGGTTAGCCGAGGTAACGTGGCTCTGTATTTCTGGTGCCAAACCTTTGAGATACAACTCAATACGCTTGTATGGAGGGTCCACCATAGTTGGACATAACACAGCCAACTCATTCGATCTCTTGGTGTAAGCTTCGATTTCCGAACCAACCATTTTCAAGTTATACAACTCGTCCTCCAACTTGTGAATGTCTTCTCTAGTGCAGTATTCCCTCTTGATCAGTTCTTTGAAATCATTCCAGGGTGTGGCGTTAGCAGCTGCCAACCCTAAGATCTGCACTTGTGCGTTCCACCAAGTGAGCGCAATCCCTTCAAGTGTGCCAGTGGCGAACTTCACCCTGCGAGCCTCAGGGCATTCACACATTTCGAAAACCGACTCGAGCTTTTCAAACCAGTGGAGGAGTCCAACTGCTCCCTCCGTGCCACTGAACGAGCTAGGACGACAATCCATGAAATTCTTGAAGGTGCACCCAGGTTGTTGCTGAGCGGGTTGACCTATTGTGTACGAATAGGGCAAAGTTAAGTACGAGAATTAATGTAGGATCTAAAGATCCTAGTGTCTATACTGCAGGGTATACTACCTGCTTGGGCGGCTGCAACTGCCGCAGCAACGAGAGCCTCTAGCTGGGCTTGAGTCATGTTAATTCGTGCGGCCATTGATCTTCACATCAAAGGCAACATAAGTGAGAAAGGTTCGCGAATAGTGCGATGACAGAAGAGTGTAAGCACATAAGTATTCTCATGCAATGACAAGTTGTGAGCAAGGTAATGTAAGCATACTACGAGCAAAGTTCTATGCAAATTCTAGCATGTAGGCAATAAACATAAACCTTAGTACCTAGGAAGTTGAGTCTTGCACGTGGAGCGAAGCGTCGTTGTGGATCGTTGAGAGCACTGTTCTGGTTATAGTCTGGTTTTAATAAAAACGTTTTTCCATATTAAAACCAAGTTCTCTATAACCAATAGCTCTGATACCAATCTGTCACACCCCCAAAATCCACACGCGGAGTATCACCGCTTGGGAGCGTGACTGACCAGGATCAAGCCACCAATCATATTGAACATGTAATTAATATTAAGTAAAATAAATGTAAACCATCCATTCAATACGATAGGTGATCAAAACATAACCATAGTTTCAAAGTGTAGCGGAAGCATAGTAAATAAACCAACAATAGTTAATAGTTTTAAATGTCATAATAGTTCAACGTAGAAACCACGATCCTTGCCCACAACGACCCGCTTCTCCAGTGCAAGCTCCAAGTACCTAACGATCTGCAAGGCATGTAACAGAATGATCAACAAACTAGTTGAGCGAGTTCACAGTAAGTAAATGCGTAACAGTAAATAACGGGTGGCTCTACAGGGCCAATAGTAAGTTATACAGGTGGGGGCTTCCCATGTTATGTGACCACTAGACTATTCGTATTATCCCTGTTCTTCGTCCGAGAACAGTAGCGCGTATGGGGTGTGCGTAGGTTTTACGCACGTATCCTTCATAACCGAGGATAGAAGTAAGTAATGCGTACATGTAGGTTTTACGTGCGTGCCTGACATCCGAGGCAGTAATTGGCATGTGACCACGTAGGTGTTATCCCAACCTACGGAACCGTCCTGACATCCGAGGACCATGATAGGTGATAGTCTAGGAAAAGCATATATACGTTCTTAGTCAATGATAACCTTTAACCCATTCCCATGACCCGGGAATCCCATGCCTTAGTAGGAGTGTGAACTCACCTTGGTTTGCTCGGTATGCTAGGTTATGCACTCACAAGTAATTAATCACGTCCTATTGTATGCACGTATAACAAATCAGTTCATGTTCGCAATGATACGCATGCAATCTAATGTCACATAGTGCTTGATAGCCAATATCATGCATCAATCATGTATCACATAACAGTCAGTTTGCATATCGGCACAACACGTATCATTTCACATTTAATCATCAGCTAGTGTACACGAATACAAATGTTAACATTCATCACCAAGCATGGCATGCCAAATAAATCAAGCATCATTCAAAGTATGTTTATAACCCCCCATTATCTTTCGACCCAACTGTTATCTTTCGACCCAACTGTTATCTTTCGACATATTAGTTATCACAGTTATCTTTCGGACCAATTGTTATGCTTCGAACCAAATGTCATCTTTCGACCACGCTGTTATCTTTCGGTCAACACTACTATGGTTCGGTCAATGCTATCCTTCGGTCAACACTACTATGGTTCGGTCAATGCTATCCTTCGGTCAACACTACTATGGTTCGAAGGACAAGTATCTTTCGGTCACAACAACTATGTTTCGACTAACAAGTATCTTTCGGTCACAACTATGTTTCGAATAACTAATATCTTTCGATAAATATCAGTTACGTTTACTCAAAGTTTCCAAGTTTATCCGTGATTATCAATTAACACAATTTCAAGCATTCGGTTACCTCAGAATCGATCAAACAGGGAGTTTCATATTAAACCTCATGAACCCTAATTTAACCACATGAACAATAATAACACTTAATCATATTATGTTCCGGTTCCATGAACAATAAGAGTTCCGAATTGCCTAATATCACAGCCGATCCACAAAACATTATCATTAAACATCATCACAACAGATCCGATTAACATACACATCCGATTAACATCCATATCCGATTAACATACATATCCGATTAACATCCATATCCGATTAACATACATATCCGGTTAACATACAAACAACATATTGCAAGACAATTGATAAATCATGAAATCATATACACTCAAAGCATCATCTATAAACATAAACAACATCACACACTAACCGGAAAATCTGGATTACGGAACGAGATCTTCGAACAGAGAATGGGTCTGCTATGCCGTCACACACACACAATGGAACTAGGGTTTTTGAAATAACTGTCGACTTACATGCATTCACGTATATAAAACGTATCACAGGAATGGGCCAAGCCCATTAGAAAGACTGGGCCGAAAGATGTCGAAGGATCCTATCTTTGTTCGAAGGATAGAGTCCTTGGTCGAAGGATATGTTTCGTGATCCTTCGAACCGAAAGTTGATCCTTCGAATCGAAGGTTATCTTTCGTGATCCTTCGATCTGTAAGTCATGTTTCGTGATCTAGACTAAGCGTTTTAATAATAATTCTAATATTATTTTCTACCACAGCAAGTAATCACATATAGGCAAAACGACAATACGTTTCATTAAAACACAACGCGTACAATTTCAAGTCCACAATCCAAACAACTAAACAGTCAAAGTCAACGCGCATCTAATGCGAAAGTGAAAGTCAGAAACTCGAGTTGTCACATTTTATGCCGGAGAACAACTCTTGATCAAGGGCTTTTTCCTCGTATAAATCCTTGTGTCGATTGTTCATCACATTTGCAAGTTATTCATACATTAGTTCAAGCATCATCCCTCACAACAAAGATTTGGTTGTATTATCCTTGCTTGATTTTTGACAAAAACAGTTTGGCGCCCAACGTGGGGCAATTGGTGCTTCATTCCTGATAAATTTTTATCTTTGTGATCATTTCGGTTCATTACAACCAAGCAGATGGCTTCTTCAGCAAAGAGCACTTCAAATTCAATGCCAACAATCAGTTCTTCACAGGGCGTTCCACCTTTGCCTCCACCACCTTCTGGATCTCAGAAGAATGCTGAAAATGCTGCAAAGAGACCAAGCCCTATTTTTTCAAAACCACCAACTTCTTCTGTTTCTTCTAATCCTACTACTAGTGATCTTTTTACTTTGATTTTGCAGATGAAGGACCACATTCAAGAGTAGGATAGAACCAACGAAAGAATCCTCATGGAGATTGGTGATTTCAAGAAACAGAAGAGATCAGTGAAGGATCATTCTCCATTGATGCCTAGGTCTCCGAATTTCGACACTCCGGTCATGACCTCCCAACATTCTGCAGCTCCGGATGTCCAATACCTGGCTGGATTAGCAGGAATGCGTTATGGGTCGTCGGCAATGACTCAGGCTCTAGGATCCTACTTTCAACCATCAAGATCCTCTGTTCAGCATCAGGGATCCTTCTTCCAGCATCAGGGATCCTTCACCAGTTCAGGAGGGTACATGGGGACACAGCCAGCTCAAGGATCCTCTCAGGTTCAAGGATCCTCTCAGGTTCAGGGATCCTCTCAGGTTCAAGGATCCTCTCAGGTTCAAGGATCCTCTCAGGTTCAAGGGTTCTCTCAGGTTCAAGGATCCTCTTTTCATTCTCAAGGATCCTCATTGCAGGTTTTTGGATCCATGGATTATCCTCCAAGACTCCCATTTACAACACATCAAGGATCCAACATCTTTCAGGATCAAGGATCCTTAAGAAGTATGCAACCTGGAAGTTCAGATGTCCATCAAGGAGACTTCATTCCAATGCAGACCATTGCTTCTTCTAGTCCTTCTGTCATACCAGAATCCCGCCAACATGGATTCACATCCGGAATTCCAAACTTGAATCCTTTGGGAGGTAACACTTTTAATAATTCTTATAACACTAACCATGGCTCTATGAAGGATACAAGTATCAATCAGGCTATGGCTAGGGAATTACAGAAGCTGAAGGATATGATATCCAGCGTCCCAGGAGTGGTTAAGCCCATTCCTGAAATCGCAGATGGTAGCCACATGATATCCCGTTTTGCACCACCCCTTTGTGATGTAGAAATTCCAAAAAGGTTCTAGATACCAACCATGAAGTTGTATGATGGTTCAACGGATCCAGAAGAGTATGTGGCTCAATATAGAGAAAGGATGGAGATCAATCCAATTCCTGAGCGGATCCACTCTTACAGGAACAGCTCTTAAATGGCTGCTAAGTCTTCCCCCTTACTCTATTACTTCATTTGCTAATCTAGTTAACCAGTTTAATAGTCAATTCTCATGTAGTAGAAAATTTGAATGATTAACTAGTGATCTATATAGGGTAACACAAGCACAGAATGAATCACTTAGAGATTATATCACTAAGTTTAGTAAAGAATCCTTGGAAATTCCTAATTTGGATATTGCTACGGCTGTAGAAGCCTTCAAAATGGGTTTACTTAGGGATTCATTATTCTATGATGATCTTGTCATGACCCCTTGCAGGAATCTTGATGAAGTGAGAACCAGGGCCCTTAGATTCATTCGATTAGAGGATGATAAAAGGCTCCAGGAAAGACTGGAAGGATCCTCAAAGCAGGAAAAGCAAGGATCCTACTTCAAGAACAACAAATTCAAGTCCTACAACAAGTCTGATAACCAGAATGTGCATGCAATAGAACAAGAAGAGGATGATGAGTATTATCCTCCAATTTCTGAGTACTGTTTTTCTGTTGATAACAATGAACTAATTATTGCAAGGCAGAATCTAGGTGAGAAAGCAAGATGGCCAAGGAAAAGTGATAAACCAGCTGTTTTGGTCAAAAATCAAGCAAGGTAATGCAACCAAATCTTTTGTTCTGAGGTGTGATGCTTGAATATATGAACAATTGTATGAACAACTTGCAAATCAAATAAAGAGGTGACACAAGGATTTATACGAGGAAAAAGCCCTTGATCAAGAGTTGATCTCCGACATAAAAGACCTCGGGTGATGGAAACTACCGATCACCAACTAAGATTAAACAAAAGGTTGTTACAAGTCGGGATGGTAACAAGCTTGTTACAAGTATCACTAGTGTGAAAAAGTGTAAAAGTGTATGAGATCGCCAAGTAAACTGCTGAGAGCTGTTTGAGAGTGTGTGTGATTGCTAAAATTAGCCAAGTGTTCTAACTCAAGCTTGTTATCCCCTTTTAAATTTAGAAAATAACTAAATAACTAATTGTCTGCTAATCATGCTAGCTTCCCACGATCTCCATAACGTTCACAAGAGCCAAGCACATGCAGAATATTGAGGGAATATGCTTCACGAATATCGCCAAGACCAAGTCCAAGCATATACCCCTGCATAACAACTTCATATTCAAAGTAGATAATCGTTAGTGTAAGGATAACAATGAGGATCCTGGATCCTGATCCTGCAACACTCTCTGAGGATCACTAATTCAAACAGAATTGAGGATCCCTGACCCCGACAGTACTTGAGGATCCATGATCCTTAGGATTGGAAAATCCTCCCCTAACAATTGCCCCCAAAATATAAGGAGTAAAGTGTAAATTAGCGAGTCATATTTTCAATCTTAACTGCAACTTACTAACGGATATATAGCCGTTAGGATCGAACTAGCTGTAACCGATCATACGTCATTGAAGTGACATCCCTGTAGAATCATCATTATAAATTCAAGTTAGAGATAAGGGTCAAGAAGCATTTAAATTCATGCGTTACACCCTTTAAATCCTCATTCGAAGATCAAGCAGGTACTTCTCTCTCCTTTCTCTCTTCTCCTTCTTACTCTGTTCCTTCTTTCTTTACCATCACCATGACCAAGATGATGTTAAGATCTTCACCGGCTAAGGATCACCAAAAGGATAGTCCCCTAAAGAGCCAAGGAATCATCAAAGATTCTCCGAAGGAACGTTGCTGCTTTACTGATCTGGAGATAGACCGGATTCGTCATTGCTTTCCGGCAGACTTTGTCTTTAAACCTTTCAACCCTACCATCTTGAGTGACTTCATTTTTCAACTGTTGTCATATACTTTCTTTGAATTCATAAGTAAAGAATAAAGGTTTAATAAATATTGTCAAAAAGTTTTAGGATATGATCAAGGATCAAATATCCTACAATCGATAAATTAAAAAACATAGTATAGTTTAAGGATCATAAATCCTGTTGTCAAAGGATAAGGGTCACTTAGATAAATAAAGGATAAAATCAAAGTGATCAAGGATCATACCTGAGAATCCAAGTTAGGATCATAAACCTTTAACATTCACAATCAGGATAACCAAAAGACAAACCTTAGTAAAAGGTAAGGATCAAGGATCCTTGGCTGTTTAACTTCAAAAACCTGAAATAGAGCATAACATGGGACTAAGCCATTATAAGAAAAGAGTAAGCAACTGGGGACAAGCCCAACAATTCTGGGGGCAAGCCCAAAAAGCTGGGGACAAGCCCAAAAAAACTGGGGACATGCCCCAAAAAACTGGGGACAAGCCCAAAGGATCTTGTGTAAACTGGAATATGGCCCTTACTGGCGACTATCCAAGCTTAGTGATATGAAAATGCCAAAACCTTAGCTAACGTGAAAACGTTAGAAACCTTAGGAACGGATGTATGGTACGTCTACCATTATACATAGGATCCCGGATACAGCCAGTACAATGAAATTGTCAGCCCCTAAAGCGAGTACTGGTCCCATTGCCATGAACTGTACCAGGATCATCGTGCGCTGCTGGCGATACTGGGGACATGCCCAATAGACTGGGGACTAGCCCAAAAAACTAGGGTCAAGCCCAAAAAACTGGGGTCAAGCCCAAATAACTGTAGACTTCTGTGGATACTCGATCCTTTGTTAAGGATACATCGGCCTTCTGCAAAACTCAGAATCAAGTGAAGGGAGGATAAAGCATCCAGAATCCTTCTCCTCATATACGGGATAACTAAAGAATGAAATAGTTTGGGATTAGATCATTACCAGAATGAGGATCATCTATCCTCAAAGGATCCTTCATGGACATTGGATACTGATACAGTTGAGGATACTGGATCCTTATTACATGAAATATTTCTTCAAATGGACAGCATTCCATGCTCTTGGTAGCAAATCACCTTCGATTGTTAGCAATCGATATGCCCTCTTTCCTGCTTCAGCTTCAATCAAATAAGGGCCTTCCCACTTTGGTGCCAATTTTCCATCAACAGGATTGGTGGTATTCTGAAATGCTTTCCTTAACACCATTGTTAGGGCAGGATTTTAATGACCTGTGATCCTTACATGATATCCTAACAAGTGATCCTTGTTTCTTTGGCAGATAATGATCCTCATAAGAGCTTCAGGGTCAGGATCATGGATCATCCTAAGGATCCTCATACTAACGATTATTCTCTTTATATTTAATGTTGTTTTGCAGGAATTACGAGTTGGACCTGGTCTTGGCAATGCTATTAAGGAATCTTTCACGCTAATTTCGCACATGCATAACCAGAAATAGACGTTGTGGAGAATATGGAAACTCAGCACAAATTACGGGCATTTAGTTAGGCTAAATTTACTTCTGTTTCTAAAGGGGTAACTGTCACACCCCGACCACGTTAAAACAACAAACCGTGGCGGAAACGTCGGGGAGTGTTGTAACAGAATCATTGTTTCAAAACACACGGAATATTGAAGTTTTGTTTTATTAAACATTATACGTTTATATCGTCTTGAAATCTAACAAACAAGTTAAACATAGTCTATCATTGTTATTAAGTCACTAAGGCCTCGTCCAGTCCTATATGAGTGTGCATTCTAGCAATCGACATCAATCAACAATACCTGAAACATATGTGAAAACAAAGTCAGCAAAGAAATGCTGGCGAGTACATAGGTTTTATGAGAGTGTCGGATTCATGGCTAGTTTATATGTTGCAGTACCTTGTTAGACTACAAGAGTCAAAATACAAACCTTGTTTTGAAAAATGTATTGCAACATAAGTAACCAACTCAAATCAAATTGGTTATAGTTTGTTATAAAATCTCGTAGCCATGATTCTTAACCCAAAACATTTGTTTTAGTAAAATAATTTGGAAACATCTCGTAAAAGCTCGTTAATAAAACTCGTATGGTTTATATCATTTCAAAAACCTCGTTGTGTGACATCGTTTTAAAATCGTTTCCCCAGTGAACTAAATAATGACACAAAATGTAGTATGATAAGAGCATTTATATATAAGATGTACCAGCGGCGTATCTACCATGCTTCTATCATACTACACCTGTCCCATGATTTATTCACATCCTAAAACCAATCGTTTAACCAAATCGTTTATCTCGTTTAATTTGTTTCAAATCGTGTAACTCATCCCAAAATCGTTTAACTCGTTTTAATAGTGAAAATACTTTTGGTCGCCTCGCTAATAACATTCAAACCTTCGTGACTCGCCTATCTCGCATTAACAAACCACCAAAGGGTAAGTTAACAATCTCGCATTAACTAACCACCATAGGGTAAGTTAAAAAAATCATCAGGTTCGGTCGCTACCCACCTAACCCACACATAACCATGGGCGCAGTCTGATAACGGGATTTGTCAGATCCTATGGTACCATAACCTAATACTGGTCGGTTTGGCCGAAATTAATGAATGTTATTCGTTATGTAATTACAACCAACAAGTCTTGTTCACCTTATCAAAATCGTTATTAATTTAATATAAACCATTGTTTAAACATCGAAATCATTTAACACATATGGATCACCCCAAAACAATCGAAAACAGTAAAATAGGGGAACTATGTACTCACTTGAGATTGTAGGGTATCCTTGATTTTGTGAACTATCGATGCACGGGCAATCAAGGAATCAAGTGGTACCTAGTATCGGATTGCTAGATAAATAAATCGACACCTAAATCGGGAGATAGGATAGAATGAGGTTCTATAAATCAAATGAGTATTTGAACTCATATGGTATGATTTAATAGTCCCAACATTCTGATTGAAAGGCCTACCTAAGTGCTTTTGACCCGTTTCGACCCATTATGGTAACATAAGCCACTATAATGCGTCGTTAGCGTAAAACTATGTTCGGACGGTAATCTATGTGCTATGCCAAGTCTTACATGCCCAATTATCCCTAAACATGTTACTAAATCAGATTACTTGTCAAAAATATGTTCACATAGTCAAATTACGGATTCTAGCTTCAAAAGAGCATTTTGGTCATTTACTATGGGCATACAAGCTAACTAGCAAATGACTAACCGATCCTACGTGATCATAAGGTTATAACCTCAGTGGTTATTCCCTATGCATTTATGATCACTAACTAAGCTTGGTCGGATCCAAAGATCGACCAAACGGGTCGGGTTCGGAAGTATAAGCGGTTGTTTAGACCGCTTATCTTACGACCCTAAACAAGCACAAACTAATAGTGTCGAGTTAGACATGTCAAAACATGTCTAACCTACTGATTTGGTATCAAAACAAAGTGTTTTGATACCCTAAAGTAGTTCCGTTGCAAAATGCGTGCTAAAACGCATTTTGACCGAAACTTTGACTCGACACTACAACTAGATAACGTGGTAATCAGCGGTTATAATCGCGAAGGATTATAACTATCGTGATTACAATCACGTGTCAAAGTTTAATTGAACTTTGACTTGACCAATAGATGGTCAAAACCGAAAGTCAAACTGTTGGCCAAACTGTTTGACTTTCTGCACTATATAAGGAAAAAGCAAGAAAAAGAATGAAAGAAGGCTCACAATAGTCCTTGCTATCTTTTCTACAAAGAAGACAAGTCCCAAATGCTTGAGAGAGAGCTCCAAAGCAGATGTGAAGAGAGGAAATGAGGAATGAGCAAAGAATGAATGAAATGGATGGGCTATTTATACTTGTGGTGATGCTCTAGGATCATCACAAGTGGTTTGTTTAGCCATTAAGGAATAAATCTCATCCATACAAGTGTTAGGAGCAGGTGCAAAGCCTTGGAGAGGTGGTAACTTGGTTACCACACAAAGAAATTGCAAGTTTGGCCCCTGAAATTACAAACTGTTGCTGAAAACACACATTCTGCCCAGATGAGGCACTCGCGTAGCGCTAGGGCATAGGCCTTAGGGCTCGCGCTACGCTAGCATGTATCAGGTTCAGCAAAGTTTCAAAATTGACAGAAATGGTCCCTGCACGTGTTTAAAGCCTTTTTCGATGCGTTTAAACCCCGTTAACCTCATTTCAAGGCTCTAAAATGAAGTTAAAGCATAGGGGACCTGAAATATGCTCGAAAACATCTCGGATGTCAGTTCGTTTGGTCGTACGATCGCGTTGTTCGGTTAATTACGACGGAAGTCGTAACGAACGCAAAACCGATCCAAATTAAGCGATGAATGGAATTTTTGCATGGCGATCACTAAAATAAAAATATTTTAGTGTGTACAAAAATTTTGGATGTCCAGATGTGTCCAGAACGTAAGATACACGCGAAAATGCAAACTTACGCCGTTTTTGACACTTTTAGTCCCTGTAAGATCATATAAGCATGTTTTCGCACACCGAACCTATCAAAGCTTATTTCTAAGCCATTTTTAGGTTATATATGGTATGTTTAACTTATGATCAAGTTCCGGACTGTTCGACACTATACGAATCGGTATAGTTTCGCAGTTTGACACAAATAGTCCCTGCGATCGAATAAACTTGATTTCGGCATACTAAACCATCCAAAACTTATTTCTAAGTTATGTAAAGGTTATTTAAGGTATGTTAAGCCTATGTCACTATTCCGGAGTGTTTGTTGCATTAAACTGGTTATATTTACGCATCAGATCGCGTATAACCTTCCAGAAAGCGATTTAGAGCTTGAAATCAAACGAGAATTGATATGTGTAAACGATACACATATTTATACAAATTCCAAGTATGAAATACAATATTTCATTGATTTGGTATTTGTTCGATGGTCTTGGAGGCACAGATGTCACAGTCTCCCCTACTTCAGGAAATTTCGTCCCGAAATTTAATCAGAGGAAACTTGTGAGAGCTCGAAACATGAAGTCGAAAAGATAAGACAATACTGGTTGGGTTCTTGAACGTCTAGTAACTTTAATAACATTATGCTTGCAATGTAAGAGGGACACTTATATACAAGTATATGAAGTGTCATTGGTGCGTCCACCGTACCTCATTACATCGTTCACATTCCGTCATTGTTGCCACTATCAGTTCTTACACATGATAAATCTTACTGTGGTTTCTGTGCACTGAATTTCATAATTATGTACGCGTCCATAATTACGTAATTCCTTGCATAGTCCACACAGTGTATTTGATAATGTGTAGGGAGGAACCAAATGAACGAACCTGTGATGAGCGTGACTAGACCATCATTGAGTCCTTTAGATCAATAAATGATCTTTTAAAACAGACTACCTAGAAGTCTTTCCAGCTATATCACATATCATTCTTGACCAGATGTTGAATCAATCTTTAACTAGACCACTCAAGGGGTCTTTTTCGAAATATGAAATGGCACTTATATAATCCAAGGGTCTTAACTACCATGTAGAAGCCCATTAAGGATTTAAGGTAATACCTTTGAATATCCTACTATGAATCCCTCATATGAAGATATGGAAGATTCTATGAGGATTTCGAAAACAAAATCGAATCACACAAAACACAAAGGAGAACACATAAACACAAAATCACAAAATCGCATAATTGATAAATTCGACCTTTAATTTGTTATCTTTGGACCCGGGTATTTAAAGTACACTAGGAATCCAATCCGTGGATTTTATTTGGCACTTTAAATATTTCCAAGAGTCTAACTATGAAGATAGGAAGATCTTAATAGGAATTCGGTTTGTCCTTATTGAATTTTAATGTACGTATTAAGGCGTACAAAGAATCCAATCAAAGGTTTCGATTAGAGCGATAATCATCCACAAGGATCTAATTGCAAAGATAATAAGATCCTACATGGATTTCGGAATTCGAATAGCAGGGGATGCTTCGAAACCTTGCACTAGACGTGCTTAGGTCGACACACGAGGAAGAATCCTCATGAATTTGAGGTGCTAGCTATGCCAAGGCGGCATAGGAAGCAGAATTTTGAGGTTGAGTATAACATCGAAAAAGTAATACCCTTAGTTATCTAACCAAGGATTTAAAGTGATTACTCCAAATGTCACTTGTATTCGGTACTTCGTTTCTTGAAACGAGTACTTAGAATTTTTGAGGAAATCATGAGCGATCACATGAATGGAAGAACTACAAGAGTAGTTTGTAAAGAACATAGTTCTTTGGTGTAGGTATTATAGGGGTATGCCATACACAAATGTAACTACACTTGTATATCAGAATTGTGAACAACGGTTTATTTATAAACCAAACACGTTGTTTTAGAGTTCAACAAAAGAAACAAAAGCATAAGTTTCTAATTATTTCAAGCATCAGCTTCTTCTAATAAGCCTAATGCTTATCCGTGGGTCAGATTTGCATTGACAAACTTTGGGTATTCATCCCTGAAATGACTCGTCTCGTCATAGAAGTAGCAAGTTCCAGGAGGAAAACGAGCTTGTGCTGGATTTGCTTGAAGTTGAATAGGGTTCTGAATAGTTTGGTTTAAGGTAGCAACTGAATGACAGTCTCTTGCCAAATGACCAACAAGTCCACACTTGAAGCATATTTGGCATTTGACACTAGCATGGTGATGGAGGTTACACTGATGGCACAAAGGGGCTGTTCCTTTGTATGGTGCTCGAGTAACAGTAGGACCTGCAACAGCTTTGTTTTGGATGACAAAACGGCAAATGTTAACCAAATGTCCCCATCGCCCACAGTGGCTACATTTGAAACAAGGTTCTTGATTCGGATGATGGCTATTGCATTGATTGCAGAAAGGAGCAGTTCCCAAGTACCGCTTCTTGGCTGGTGGTGTTGCCACCTGACCAGGTCCTGCTTGATTTGGTGCAACGGCTGGAGGATTCTTTAAGGTCTTACGCTTCTTTGACCTTTTTGAAGGCTTGGCTTTTGCTTCCTTTGATGCTTCTCGGGTGGTTTCATCCTGGAGACGGGACATGGCAATAGCTAATTCAGCAGTCTTCAAGATTACTTCGCCTATTCGTTGGGCAACTTTAGTAGCCTGTTCGGACATCTGAGCGTCGTTGCGATGAAGTGACATTCTGAAGGAAGGAAAGACAAAAGGGGGGAATGAATGAAAGGCTACCGGGTAATCAAAATAGAATGGCAATGCATAAAAATTGCGATCATTTGTTTGTTACCTAAGGCAAACAAATGAGACGGTGACTAATCAAAGTAAATGGGTCATATTAATGTATCACTGAAGACATGCTCGCCTATAAGTGAACACTCACCCCAAGAGTTCCCAGGTAAGAGTGACTGGTCCGATACTACGGATTTGTACGAACACTCTAGCCTTAGACAGAAAGCTCAGGGTACAGGCATTCACTCTTCCAGTTTGCACGTGTTCACATTATTTTAACCCAAACTTTGACGAGATTTTGAAAACTCGAAAGGCACAAAGCCAAAGATGAATCAAACCGAAAGGGTTCAAAACCGTATAACAGAGGGTTCAAAACCTAGTAATCAATCATCCTAGAACAGATGATTAATTTTCGAAGCGGATTCGAAAGTTATGTTTTTATTGTGGTTGTCACCTAAGGATAGGTGACGGTATTGTTTTAAAATCTAAACACAAGAATCTTGTGTTAGGGTCCTAGGAAGGTTATAGACTAGGTCAAAGCATTACTAATAACCTAATTCCCTATAACCATGAGCTCTGATACCAACTTTTCTGTCACACCCCGACCACGTTAAAACAACAAACCGTGGCGGAAACGTCGGGGAGTGTTGTAACAGAATCATTGTTTCAAAACACACGGAATATTGAAGTTTTGTTTTATTAAACATTATACGTTTATATCGTCTTGAAATCTAACAAACAAGTTAAACATAGTCTATCATTGTTATTAAGTCACTAAGGCCTCGTCCAGTCCTATATGAGTGTGCATTCTAGCAATCGACATCAATCAACAATACCTGAAACATATGTGAAAACAAAGTCAGCAAAGAAATGCTGGCGAGTACATAGGTTTTATGAGAGTGTCGGATTCATGGCTAGTTTATATGTTGCAGTACCTTGTTAGACTACAAGAGTCAAAATACAAACCTTGTTTTGAAAAATGTATTGCAACATAAATAACCAACTCAAATCAAATTGGTTATAGTTTGTTATAAAATCTCGTAGCCATGATTCTTAACCCAAAACATTTGTTTTAGTAAAATAATTTGGAAACATCTCGTAAAAGCTCGTTAATAAAACTCGTATGGTTTATATCATTTCAAAAACCTCGTTGTGTGACATCGTTTTAAAATCGTTTCCCCAGTGAACTAAATAATGACACAAAATGTAGTATGATAAGAGCATTTATATATAAGATGTACCAGCGGCGTATCTACCATGCTTCTATCATACTACACCTGTCCCATGATTTATTCACATCCCAAAACCAATCGTTTAACCAAATCGTTTATCTCGTTTAATTTGTTTCAAATCGTGTAACTCATCCCAAAATCGTTTAACTCGTTTTAATAGTGAAAATACTTTTGGTCGCCTCGCTAATAACATTCAAACCTTCGTGACTCGCCTATCTCGCATTAACAAACCACCAAAGGGTAAGTTAACAATCTCGCATTAACTAACCACCATAGGGTAAGTTAAAAAAATCATCAGGTTCGGTCGCTACCCACCTAACCCACACATAACCATGGGCGCAGTCTGATAACGGGATTTGTCAGATCCTATGGTACCATAACCTAATACTGGTCGGTTTGGCCGAAATTAATGAATGTTATTCGTTATGTAATTACAACCAACAAGTCTTGTTCACCTTATCAAAATCGTTATTAATTTAATATAAACCATTGTTTAAACATCGAAATCATTTAACACATATGGATCACCCCAAAACAATCGAAAACAGTAAAATAGGGGAACTATGTACTCACTTGAGATTGTAGGGTATCCTTGATTTTGTGAACTATCGATGCACGGGCAATCAAGGAATCAAGTGGTACCTAGTATCGGATTGCTAGATAAATAAATCGACACCTAAATCGGGAGATAGGATAGAATGAGGTTCTATAAATCAAATGAGTATTTGAACTCATATGGTATGATTTAATAGTCCCAACATTCTGATTGAAAGGCCTACCTAAGTGCTTTTGACCCGTTTCGACCCATTATGGTAACATAAGCCACTATAATGCGTCGTTAGTGTAAAACTATGTTCGGACGGTAATCTATGTGCTATGCCAAGTCTTACATGCCCAATTATCCCTAAACATGTTACTAAATCAGATTACTTGTCAAAAATATGTTCACATAGTCAAATTACGGATTCTAGCTTCAAAAGAGCATTTTGGTCATTTACTATGGGCATACAAGCTAACTAGCAAATGACTAACCGATCCTACGTGATCATAAGGTTATAACCTCAGTGGTTATTCCCTATGCATTTATGATCACTAACTAAGCTTGGTCGGATCCAAAGATCGACCAAACGGGTCGGGTTCGGAAGTATAAGCGGTTGTTTAGACCGCTTATCTTACGACCCTAAACAAGCACAAACTAATAGTGTCGAGTTAGACATGTCAAAACATGTCTAACCTACTGATTTGGTATCAAAACAAAGTGTTTTGATACCCTAAAGTAGTTCCGTTGCAAAATGCGTGCTAAAACGCATTTTGACCGAAACTTTGACTCGACACTACAACTAGATAACGTGGTAATCAGCGGTTATAATCGCGAAGGATTATAACTATCGTGATTACAATCACGTGTCAAAGTTTAATTGAACTTTGACTTGACCAATAGATGGTCAAAACCGAAAGTCAAACTGTTGGCCAAACTGTTTGACTTTCTGCACTATATAAGGAAAAAGCAAGAAAAAGAATGAAAGAAGGCTCACAATAGTCCTTGCTATCTTTTCTACAAAGAAGACAAGTCCCAAATGCTTGAGAGAGAGCTCCAAAGCAGATGTGAAGAGAGGAAATGAGGAATGAGCAAAGAATGAATGAAATGGATGGGCTATTTATACTTGTGGTGATGCTCTAGGATCATCACAAGTGGTTTGTTTAGCCATTAAGGAATAAATCTCATCCATACAAGTGTTAGGAGCAGGTGCAAAGCCTTGGAGAGGTGGTAACTTGGTTACCACACAAAGAAATTGCAAGTTTGGCCCCTGAAATTACAAACTGTTTCTGAAAACACACATTCTGCCCAGATGAGGCACTCGCGTAGCGCTAGGGCATAGGCCTTAGGGCTCGCGCTACGCTAGCATGTATCAGGTTCAGCAAAGTTTCAAAATTGACAGAAATGGTCCCTGCACGTGTTTAAAGCCTTTTTCGATGCGTTTAAACCCCGTTAACCTCATTTCAAGGCTCTAAAATGAAGTTAAAGCATAGGGGACCTGAAATATGCTCGAAAACATCTCGGATGTCAGTTCGTTTGGTCGTACGATCGCGTTGTTCGGTTAATTACGACGGAAGTCGTAACGAACGCAAAACCGATCCAAATTAAGCGACGAATGGAATTTTTGCATGGCGATCACTAAAATAAAAATATTTTAGTGTGTACAAAAATTTTGGATGTCCAGATGTGTCCAGAACGTAAGATACACGCGAAAATGCAAACTTACGCCGTTTTTGACACTTTTAGTCCCTGTAAGATCATATAAGCATGTTTTCGCACACCGAACCTATCAAAGCTTATTTCTAAGCCATTTTTAGGTTATATATGGTATGTTTAACTTATGATCAAGTTCCGGACTGTTCGACACCATACGAATCGGTATAGTTTCGCAGTTTGACACAAATAGTCCCTGCGATCGAATAAACTTGATTTCGGCATACCAAACCATCCAAAACTTATTTCTAAGTTATGTAAAGGTTATTTAAGGTATGTTAAGCCTATGTCACTATTCCGGAGTGTTTGTTGCATTAAACTGGTTATATTTACGCATCAGATCGCGTATAACCTTCCAGAAAGCGATTTAGAGCTTGAAATCAAACGAGAATTGATATGTGTAAACGATACACATATTTATACAAATTCCAAGTATGAAATACAATATTTCATTGATTTGGTATTTGTTCGATGGTCTTGGAGGCACAGATGTCACAGTAACGAGCTAGTAGTTAGGTGACTTACCTAAATTCAACCACACACACTTATATAAAGGGCACTCTCAAGCATTCGGAAGACACAACACATTTCTTACACACTCTAGCATACTACACCATAGTAATCCTTGTACCTAGCTCGTTACCATCCAAAGTTGTAAACATTGTTTATTATATTGAAGTTTGGTGATCGGTAGTTTCCATCACCTGAGGTTTTTTATGCCGGAGATCATTCATTGATCAAGGGCTTTTTCCTCGTATAAATCCTTGTGTCACTTGTGCAATTTACATTTAAGTGATCCTTTACTTTATCCATCACTACAAGCATCATTCCCCGTTAACAGAGAGTTTGGTTGCATTATCCTTGTGTGATTTTTGACCAAAACAGTTTGGCGCCCACCGTGGGGCAATTGGTGCTTCATTCATAAAAAAGTTTCCCGTTGCTGATCATTCCGGATCATTGCATACATCGTTGAAGAATACCTCTACAGCGATGTCTGCAGTCAGTTCATCTCAGGGCATTCCACCTTTGCCTCCACCACCTGCTGGATCTCAGAAAAATGCTGAGAAGAGACCTACTCCCATTTTCTCTAAAACTCCATCTTCTTCTGCTCTAACTTCTTCTGCTCCCAGTACTAGTGATATATTTACTTTGATTTTGCAGATGAGGGATCGTATTCAGCGGCAGGATGAAACTAATGACAGGATCCTTGAGGAAATCAGAGATCTCAAAAGACAGAAGAAAACGGCAGAGGATCATTCTCCACTGATGCCCAAATCTTTGAATTTTGATACTCCGATGATTACTTCTTAGCCATCAAAGGTCCCAGACATTCAACATGTGGGTGGATCAAGAGGAGTACACTTCGGCTCAGCAATAGTGACTCAGGCATCAGGTTCATATTTCCAGCCAGCAGGATCCTATACTCAGCATATGGGATCCTTCATAAATTCAGGAGCCTACTCAGGAGCACAGCAGGTTCTAGGATCCTCCTTTGTTCCAGGATCATCCCAGGTTCAAGGATCCTCCTTTGTTCCAGGATCATCCCAGGTTCAAGGATCCTCCTTCGTTCCAGGATCATCCCAGGTTCAGGGATCCCTCCAGATGCCAGGATCCTTGAAGAGTTTGCAAACAGGAAGTTCAGATGTCCATCAAGGAGATTTTATTCCAATGCAGACCATTGCTTCCACCGGTCCCTCCATCATCCCAGAGTCCCAGCAATATGGATTCATATCCAGTATTCCTAACTTGAACCCAATGGGAGGTAACACTTTTAATAATTCTCTTACCACTAACCATGGATTCATGCACGATGCAGGTATCAACCATGCTATGGCTAAAGAACTACAGAAACTGAAGGATATGATATCAAGTGTTCCAGGGGTGGTCAAACCTATCCCGGAGATTGCAGATGGAAGCCATAAGGTATCTCGTTTTGCACCACCAATTTGTGATGCTGAGATACCCAAAAGATTCCATATTCCAACTATGAAGCTATATGATGGTTCAACGGATCCTGAGGAACACATAGCACAATACAGGGAAAGGATGGAGATCAATCCGATTCCAGAAAGGTTAAAGGAAGCGTGCCTATGCAAGGGATTTGGATCCACTCTTACTGGATCAGCTTTTAAATGGCTGCTAAGTCTTCCCCCTTACTCTATTACTTCGTTTGCTAACCTAGTTAACTTATTCAATAATCAATTTTCTTGTAGCAGAAAATTTGAACGTTTGACTAGTGATTTATATAGGATAACTCAAGGTCCTAACGAATCATTAAGAGATTATATAACCAAATTTAGTAAAGAATCCTTGGACATTCCCAACTTGGATATAGCCACGGCTGTTGAAGCCTTCAAGATGGGGTTGCTTAGGGATTCATTATTTTATGATGATCTTGTTATGACACCATGCAGGAACCTAGATGAAGTAAGGACTCGGGCACTCAGATTCATCCGGTTAGAGGATGACAAGAGGATCCAGGAGAGACAAGCAGGATCCTCAAGACAAGAAAAGCAAGGATCCTCTTTCAAAAGCAACAAATTCAAATCCTATAACAGAACTGACAACCAGAATGTGCATGCTGTTGACCAAGAAGAAGATGATGAGGATTATCCTCCGATTTCCGAATATTGTTTTTCCGTTGATAACCATGAACTAATCCTTGCAATGCAGAATCTCGGAGAAAAAGCCAGATGGCCCAGAAAAATGACAAACCAGTTGCAACTAAAGACAAATCAAAGTGGTGTGCATACCATGAGGATTTTGGGCATTTAACAGAGGAATGCATCGCATTGAGAAAGGAAATTGGGTATCTGCTGAGCAAGGGACATTTAAAAGAGTTGTTGGGAAGAAAAAAGCCAAGGACTCAGGATCCTGAAAGGATCCCTGAAAAAGCTCCAGCTCCTCCGGCAGATGCACAAGTGATAAACTTTATTTCTGGTGGGTCAGACATCTGTGGTACATCCTTTTCAGCAGCTAAAAGGCATGCAAAGGAAGCTAAAATGGATAACGGAGAAAGACGTATTCGAACATCAAGTGTCTCGGAAGGAAAAGTGATAACCTTTGATGAAAATGATCGCGTTGATATCCAGGATCCTCATCATGATAGTTTAGTTATTACTCTCTTTATTTCTAACCATTTTGTCCGCAGGATCCTTATTGACGGAGGAAGCTCAGTAAACATTATCCAGCTTGATGTTCTGAAGAAAATGGGTATCCCAGAATCAGATATCACACCAAGATCCTCCGTGCTTGTAGGATTTAGTGGAGAAACTAAGAGAACCCTGGGGGACATCAAACTCCCAATTTATGTGGAAGGATTACATAACTATCAAAAATTTTGTGTTATTGACTGTCTAGCTTGTTGTAACGTTATCCTTGGCAGGCCATGGATACACGATATGAAGGCAGTCCCATCCACCTACCATCAATGTGTGAAGCTCCCTAGCCCTTGGCGAATAGTCAAGATCGATAGTGATCAGCAGGAGGCTAAGGATTGTTACACATCATCAATGAAACCAGTCTCGAAATCAAGGGAGCAATAGCAATTAAAGTATCCTCCAAGGAGTGTCTTGGAGGCAAGGGAGCAGGATGTGGACGAAATCCTGATGGATCCTGATGATCCTGAATCCAAAATCTATGTCGGATCAAGGATCCTTGGCAAGATGAAAGATGACCTTGTATCCTTCCTCAAAAGAAGAAAATCTACCTTTGCATGGAAACAGGAGGATATGACAGGTATATCTAAGGATATTATCACTGATAAACTTGGCATTGACAGGTAATTCAAACCAATCCATCAAAAAAGGAGGAAGTTTGCACCAGAAAGAAATACCATTATCCAGGAAGCGGTAGAAAGATTGCTACGAGCAGGTATGATTAGAGAAGTAAAATATCCAAGATGGCTGGCCAATGTGGTTGTTGTTCAAAAGAAAAATGGAAAGTGGAGGGTATGTGTCGATTTAAATAAGGCATGTCCCAAGGATCCTTTCCCATTACCCCACATTGACTCCATCGTGGATGCAACGGCGGGTCATGAACTGTTAACCTTTATGGATGCTTCATCTGGATTCCAACAAATTCAGATGGAACAATCTGACCAAGAGGATACGGCTTTTATGACCCCAACCGGTTTATATTGTTATATTGCTATGCCGTTTGGGTTAAGGAATGCAGGTGCAACATATCAAAGACTGGTGAATATGATGTTCAAGGATCAGATTGGAAAGACTATGGAAGTACACATAGATGATATGGTGGTGAAATCCATAAAAGCTGAGGATCACCTAAGAGACTTGGAGGAAGCATTTGATATCCTTGACAGATATAACATGAAGCTTAATCCTTCAAAATGTCACTTTGGTGTAAAGGCAGGTAAATTCTTAGGATATATGGTAACCAAGAGGGGCATTGAAGCAACTTCGGAACAAATCAAAGCATTGGTGAATATCAAATCTCCTGCCAACGCTAAGGATGTGCAAAGGCTAACAGGCAGGATAGCAGCTTTAAACAGATTTATATCTAAATCCTCAGAAAAGTGTAAAGAATTCTATGATATCCTAAGAAAAAACAAGAAATTCGAATGGACTGAGAAGCATGAGAGTGCTTTACAAGCCCTCAAAGAATACCTGTCCTCAGCTCCAGCGTTGATGAAACCAGAAAAAGGAGATGTGTTATCCTTATATCTTGCGGTATCCTCAAAAGCAGTAAGTGCAGTCCTTGTTAAGGATCATGAAGGTACACAATATCCTGTCTATTATGTAAGTAAGAGTTTACTTGATGCTGAATCCAGGTACTCACACCTTGAAAAGCTTATTCTTGCATTAATTATGGCATCTACTAAGTTAAGACATTATTTCGAAACCCATGTTATTATTGTTAGAACTAACTTTCCAATCCAGAATGTCCTCAGGAAACCAGAGATGTCCAGAAGGATGGCTAAGTGGGCAGTAAAGCTTAGTGCCCATGATATAAGATATGAGCCTAGAACAACAATCAAATCTCAAGCATTAGCAGACTTTGTGGCTGATTTCAGTAGTGATTTACAAAAGGAAGCTGAACAAGAAGTCCAGCAGCTGGATGAGACCAAGGATCCTTGGATACTACATACTGATGGATCCTCAAATGTTAAAGGCACGGGGCTTGGTATACTACTAAAATCACCACAGGGGGACACAATACCCCACTCCATAGCTTGTGAGTTCCAAGCCACTAACAATGAGGCTGAATATGAAGCCTTGATTGCTGGTTTGCAAATCGCTAAGCATATGGGGATCAGGTATCTTGAGGTATACGTGGACTCATTGCTAATCACTAATCACTTTAATGGATCCTATGATGTTAAAGGTGAAAAACTAACCAAATATTTAGAGATAGTCAAAGAATTGGCACTCTCCTTTGTTTTCTTTAGTTTAACACAGGTACCAAGGGAAGAAAATACAGAAGCTGATGCATTGGCTAATCTAGGACCATCCTTGAAGATCCCAGAGGATATAAGTATCCCCATCATCCATATCCTAACCCCTGCTATTGAAAATCAAGTGACCATGGAAATAGAAGAAGATTCTGCAATGATCCCTAGTGAGGATACTCAATCCTGCCAGGATCATGGATCTCACCAATCATGAGATACTTACAACACGAGGAGATTCCTATGGGAGAAAACCCTAGGGCTTTCAGAATTAAGGTATCTCAATTCACAATCTTAAATAATATATTGTATAAGCGATCTCTTGCAGGACCATATTTGAGATGTATCGAGGATCCTGAAGTCTAAGAAGTTCTAAAAGACTTCCATGAAGGAGATTGTGGAAACCACACTGGGGGCAGGGCATTGTTCTCAAGGATCTTAAGGACAGGATACTACTGGCCAACTATGAGAAGGGATGCTGTGGAGTATGCTAAGTAGTGTGATCCTTGTCAAAGACACAGCAATATCCTTCACCAGCCGGCTGAATTTCTACACCCTATATCCTCTTCTTGGCCATTTATGAGATGGGGGATGGATATAGTTGGCAAGCTTCCTAAGGCACCTGGTGGAAAAGTGTTCATGCTTGCTATGACTGATTACTTCTCCAAGTGGATAGAGGCTGAAGCTTTTGCCCAAGTCAGAGAGAAGGAAGTTATATCCTTTATTAAGAGAAATATTATAACTAGATTTGGCATTCCTTCTGAAATTATATGTGATAACGGTTCCCAATTTATTGGGAGCAGAACTACTAACTTTTGTGACAGCTGAGGGATTAAGATGATAACATCAACACCAGTCCACCCATAAGCCAATGGACAAGCAGAATCATCCAACAAGATCAACATCAACAATCTGAAGAAGAAACTTGGATCCAAGAAGGGGAAATGGGTAGAAGAATTACCTTACGTGCTTTGGGCTGATAGGACAACCCCCAAGAATGCTACTGGTCAAACACCATTCTCTTTGGTATTTGGGGCAGAATCAGTGATCCCAACAGAAATGGTGGTTCCAACTGCTAAAACAAGTACCCGTGATCCTGAGGAGAATGATGCAAACCTGGCTCAAGACTTGGATACTATTGAGGAAATCAGGGATCTGGCTAGGATAAGGATGGCTAGCTACCAACAAAGAATGGCTGGTGCTTACAACAAAAATGTCAGGATAAGGAAATTCCAAGTTGGGGATATGGTATTGAGAAAAGCATTCCAGAATACCACCAATCCTGCTGATGGGAAATTGGCACCAAAATGGGAAGGCCCTTATTTGATTGAAGCCGAAGCAGGAAAGGGGGCATATAGATTGCTAACCATGGAAGGTAATTTGTTACCAAGAGCCTGGAATGCTGTCCACTTGAAGAAATATTTCATGTGAGCAAGATCCTTCCGGCACATATGATCCTTACATTAGAAGTATCCTTCAAGGATTGCTGAAGTATCGATGATCCTTACTCTGGTAGTGTCCTAAGCTCGAACTCTTATTTACATATTTTCTTATTTAAGGATAAGGATCATGTATCCTTCATCCTTCTCTCACGAGATTTTGAGTTCTGATAGTCCAGGTATCCTTAGCATATTGTCGACAATCTTCAGAAGTAATTCAGATCCTTGGGTCTAACCCCAGTTGTTTGGGCTTGTCCCCAGTTATCCTCGGGCTTGTCCCTAGTGTCGCCTGTAGCGCACAATGATCCTGGTATAGTTCAAGTCTTTGGGACCAGTACTCGCTTTAGGGGCTGATAATTCCATCGTACTGGCTATACCTAGGATCCTACGTATAATGGTAGACGTACCATACATCCGTTCCTATGGTTTCTAACGTTTTCACGTTAGCTAAGGTTTTGGCATTATCATGTCACTAAGTTTGGATAGTCGCCAGTAAGGGCCATACTCCAGTTCACGTATGATCTTTGGGCTTGTCCCCAGTTATCCTTTGGGCTTGTCCCCAGTTATCCTTTGGGCTTGTACCCAGTTATCCTTTGGGCTTGTCCCTAGTTACTAACTTGTCTTTTATATTGGCTTAGTCCCAAGTTATATTCTATTTTCAGGTTTTCGAAGTTAAACAATTAAGGATCCTCAATCCTTATTATCCATTAAAGTTTTTCTTATGATTATCCTGATTAAAGGTTCGGATCCTAACTTGGGTTCTCAGGTATGATCCTTAACTGTTTTGATTTCATTCATTATTTTGAATAACCCTTACACTTTGACAACTGAACCTATGATCCTTAAAATTAACTACTTTTTGGAAGTTTTCGACTATAGGATATTTGATCCTGGATCATATCCTAAATTTCTTAAACATAATTTGCTTAACTTTTCTTACTCAGACAAGTATAAATCAAAACAATTGAGAGTTTAAAGGATATACAAGGATAACATCACAAGATAAGTAAAAAATTTAAGTTTTATTCATTCACAAAATATTTAACCCTTTAAAGTTGTCAAAATTGCCAACCCACGTTTCTACCAGCAAAACGTGGCCCGTCCACATGGGTTGGCAAAGGGTGTCCATTGTTCATGCGGTCATAGCAGTGCAGGAAATAAAGGTCGGCAGGATAACAAGTGGCTTCATCCCCCAAACAGAGGATCCCTCTACCACCTATTATCCTACCTATTGTTCAAAAGGATCATGGATCCTTACCCTAAAAACTATTGTTCAAAGTACAAACCATCAAACTATCCAAACAAACAACCACCTAACAAAAAAAACTGGGCTCCGGCTAAGTCTCGAAATTTCCATCATCGCCCAATCCTGCAGCTCAATCCTTCGCTGCACCATCACCACCAGCTCTGCTCGCCTCACCACCTTGGTCCTTGCCTCCACCCTCAAGCATCGGGATCTCCTCATCATCCTCCAGCTCAGCCAGCCTAGCCTTCCAGCCTTCAACATCCCAGGTGCTCTTATCAAAAGCAGGATCCTGGGCTTCCATGGCCATTTGCAGCTGGATCTTGTACATAGCTATGGCGGCAGAGACCTTGGCATCCTGGGTGATCTCGTGCTTCTCGTAGTCAAAGTTGATCAGTATCTTGGCAGCATCATTCTTGGTGGCCTGGAGCTCCTTCTGAAGATCGGCTATCTTGAGATCCTTCAACACCCCAACCTGTTGAAGGTTAGCAATCTGGCGATCCTGATCCTTGACATGGCCAACATATGTCTCTACCTCAGCAAATTTCTACAAGGAAGACAAGGAATGATGTCAGAAACCAAATGATCCTTAGACTAGCAGGATACACAAGCAGGACAGTGATCCTTACCTCGTTGATGTAATCCAGACACTGTTGGCGGAGCAGGGGCAGACCTTGCAAATCCTCAGCTTCAGAGGCCTTTCTCTTCTTGCCTCCTTTTCCCCTGATAGGTGCTTTAGGGGCCGAAGCAGTTGGGCTAGCAGCAGGGGTCTTCTTCTTAGAGGATTTGACGTTAGTAAGATCAGTGATGCCGAACTTTGAGGAAGATTTGGTGGATTTTCCAGCGCCTGCACAACCAAAACAAGATAAGTATCTTAATTTTATTTGACTCTCATTATATAAATACTCCTTAAATAAGGATACTTACTTGACATTGTGACAGATGCAGAGGATACTTCCTGAGAATCCTGGGTGGTAATCTTGAAAGTTCTGACTTCAGGATCAAGCTTCTTAAAGGCCAGGAGTCTCTCTTTTGCAGCAGGAGTCAACTTCAGATGTGAAACGGAGATAGCTGCACAACAAGAAAACAACAGAACATCAGTGATCCTTATACTAAAGGACAAGTTCTACGGTGATCCTTCCCAGGATCCTCTATCCTACCATGGGTAACCCACTTCTTGGGCAAATCCTCCCCATCAGGGATGGTATCCCTCCTTACAAAAAAGAACCGCCACTTCCAATTAGTATCATTCTTGGTAGCCTTGAAGATCGGATGCTCCTCCCCGGGTCTACGTTTGAACAGATAACGATGGGAACCAAAGGTGGTCAGATCGTATAGCTCACCCAACTCGGCCATACCTAAGTCAATCCCCTCTTGCTCGATGGTCAGATCCTCTCATCGGCATGGCCTGGATGCAAGATATGCCGGTCAAGGAGAAGAAGGCTTGAGTGAAGGCTAGAAAGGGATACGTATAACCTATGGAAAACGGGATCACAGGAAAGGCAACCCATGAATCGGAGGTGTGGTCACTCAGGGCAGAAGGATCATAAGCTTTGAACACCGTATTTGCAGGAAAACAGCATCGAATCCTGTCAATTTGAGGATCAGCAAAGATACAGCGTTCTTTAGCAGAATTTGTGATGATCCCTTGACTCTTAAAGGGGCTTTCTTTCTGCTGATCCTTGGCAGGAGAATTCCGGAGCAACATTTTGAACGAAATAGACACAAGAAGAAAAACAGGGCAATCGAGAGAGAAGATGAAGGGAATACCTGTTCAATCCTCTGGTTGCGGTTATAAAGGGAGAAGTTCTTGATTTTAAATGCAAACAATCCTATCCCTATCTCTATTTATAAACATGATTTGTGCAGGGCTGTCACCTCCGTGACGTCAGGATTGCAACGGATAGTTCGTTCATAACGGCTATATATACGCTGAGTTAGTTACAGATAAGATCAACAAAATATAACTCGTTAATATTACATAATTACTCCTTATATTTTGGGGGCAATTGTTAGGGCAGGATTTTAATGACCTGTGATCCTTACATGATATCCTAACAAGTGATCCTTGTTTCTTTGTCAGATAATGATCCTCCGAAGAGCTTCAGGGTCAGGATCATGGATCATCCTAAGGATCCTCATACTAACGATTGTTCTCTTTATATTTAATGTTGTTTTGCAGAAATTACGAGTTGGACCTGGTCTTGGAAACGTTATTAAGGAATCTTTCACGCTAATTTCGCACATGCATAACTAGAAATAGACGTTGTGGAGAATATGGAAACTCAGCACAAATTACGGGCATTTAGTTAGGCTAAATTTACTTCTGTTTCTAAAGGGGTAACGAGCTAGTAGTTAGGTGACTTACCTAAATTCAACCACACACACTTATATAAAGGGCACTCTCAAGCATTCGGAAGACACAACACATTTCTTACACACTCTAGCATACTACACCATAGTAATCCTTGTACCTAGCTCGTTACCATCCAAAGTTGTAAATATTGTTTATTATATTGAAGTTTGGTGATCGGTAGTTTCCATCACCCGAGGTTTTTTATGCCGGAGATCATTCATTGATCAAGGGCTTTTTCCTCGTATAAATCCTTGTGTCACTTGTGCAATTTACATTTAAGTGATCCTTTACTTTATCCATCACTACAAGCATCATTCCCCGTTAACAGTGAGTTTGGTTGCATTATCCTTGTGTGATTTTTGACCAAAACAACCATATCACCAACTTGGAATTTCCTGATCCTGACATTCTTGTTGTAGGCTCCAACCATCCTTTGTTGATAACTAGCCATCCTTATCCTTGCCAAATCCCTGAGTTCTTCTATAGTATCCAAGTCTTGAACCAAGTTTTCAGCATTTCCTTCTGGATCACGGATACTTATTCTCGTAGTAGGGACCACTATCTCTGTAGGGATCACTGATTCTGCTCCAAATACCAAAGAGAATGGAGGTTGGCCAGTAGCATTCTTGAGAGTTGTCCTATCAGCCCATAGTACATAAGGTAGTTCTTCTGCCCACTTTCCTTTCTTGGATCCAAGCTTCTTCTTCAAGTTGTTGATGATGATCTTGTTGGATGATTCTGCTTGACCATTAGCTTGTGGGTGGACTGGTGTTGATGTTATCATCTTAATCCCCCAGCTGTCACAAAAGTTAGTAGTTCTACTCCCAATAAATTGGGATCCATTATCACAAACAATTTCAGAAGAAATACCAAATCTAGTTATAATATTTCTTTTGATAAAGGATATCACCTCTTTTTCTCTGACTTGAGCAAAGGCTTCAGCCTCTATCCACTTGGAGAAGAAATCAGTCATAGCAAGCATGAACACTTTTCCACCAGGTGCCTTGGGAAGTTCACCAACTATGTCCATTCCCCATCTCATAAATGGCCAAGAAGAGGGTATAGGATGCAAAAGCTCTGCTGGTTGGTGAAGGATGTTACTATGTCTCTGACAAGGATCACACTTTTTAGCATAATCCACAGCATCCTTCTTCATGGTAGGCCAGTAGTATCCTGTCCTCAGGATCCTTGAGAATAATGCCCTGCCCTTAGTGTGGTTTCCACAATCTCCTTCATGAAAATCCTTTAGGACTTCTTGGATTTCAGGATCCTCAATACATCTTAGTTATGGTCCTGCAAGAGATCGTTTATATAACATGTTATTCAATATTGTAAACTGAGATACCTTAATTTTGAAAGCCCTAGGTTTTCTCCTGTAGGAATTTCTCCATATTGGATATATCTCATGATTGGAAGGATCCATGATCCTGAACGAGATTGTGTATCATCACTAGGGATGATTGCAGAATCCTCTTCTATCTCCATAGCTATATGATCCTCAATAGCAGGTGTTAGGATATGGATAATAGGGATCTTGATATCCTCTGGAATCTTCAAGGATGATCCTAGATTGGCCAATGCATCAGCCTCTGCATTCTCTTCTCTGGGTACCTGTGTCAAACTAAAGGAAACAAAAGAGAGTGCCAATTCTTTGACTATCTCTAAATATTTGATTAGCTTTTCACCTTAAACAGCATAGGATCCATTAAAGTGATTAGTAATTAACAATGAATCTACATGTACCTCAAGATACCTGATCCTCGTATGCTTGGCAATTTGCAAACCAGCTATCAAGGCCTCATACTCAGCCTCATTATTAGTAGTTTGAAACTCACAAGCTATGGAGTGGGGTATTATGTCCCCCTGTGGCGATTTTAGTAGTATTCCAAGTCCTGTTCCTTTGACATTAGTAGCTCCATCAGTGAAGAGTATCCAAGGATCCTTAGTTTCTTCAAGCTGTTGAACTTCTAACTCAGCTTCCCTTTGCAAGTCACTACTGAAATCTGCCACAAAGTCAGCTAAGGCTTGGGATTTGATGGCAGTTCTAGGCTCATATCTTATATCATAAGCACTAAGCTTCACTGCCCACTTAGCCATCCTTCCTGACATTTCAGGTTTCCTGAGAACATTCTTAATTGGAAAGTTAGTCTTAACAATAATGGCATGAGTTTCAAAATAATGTCTTAATTTAGTAGATGCCATAATTAATGCAAGATAAGTTTTTCTAAGTGTGAGTACCTATATTCAGCATCAAGCAAACTCTTACTTACATAATAAACAGGATGTTGTGTACCTTCGTGATCCTTAACAAGGACTGCACTTACTGCTTTAGAGGATACCGCTAGGTAGATGGATAATACGTCCCCTTTTTCTGGTTTCATCAAGGCAGGAGCTGAGGATAGGTAATCCTTAAGGGCTTTGAGAGCATTTTCATGCTTTTCAGTCCATTCGAATTTCTTGTTCTTTCTCAAAATGTCATAGAATTCCTTGCGCTTTTCTGATGACTTTGATATGAACCTATTCAAGGCTACGATCCTTCCTGTCAACCTTTGCACATCCTTGGCATTGGCAGGAGATTTGATATTCACAATAGCCTTAATTTGCTCTGGACTTGCTTCAATGCCTCTTTTTGTCACCATATAGCCTAGGAATTTACCTGCTTTAACACCCAAGTGACACTTGGAAGGATTTAGTTTCATATTAAATTTATCAAGGATATCGAATGCTTCCTCCAAATCTCTAAGGTGATCCTCAGCTTTCTTAGACTTAACCACCATGTCATCTATATAGACTTCCATAGTGTGTCCAATTTGTTCCTTGAACATCAAATTGACTAGCCTTTGATAAGTAGCACCTGCATTTCTTAGTCCAAATGGCATAGTAATATAACAATATATACCAGTTGGGGTCATAAAAGCTGTATCCTCTTGATCAGATGGTTTCATCTGAATCTGTTGAAATCCAGATGAAGCATCCATAAAAGTCAACAATTCATGACCTGCGGTAGCATCAACCATGGAATCAATGTGGGGTAATGGGAAAGGATCCTTGGGACATGCCTTGTTTAAATCAGTGAAATCGACACATACCCTCCACTTTCCATTTTTCTTTTGAACAACTACCACATTGGCTAACCACCTTGGATACTTGACCTCTCTTATCATACCTGTTTTGGTCAAAAATCACACAAGGATAATGCAACCAAACTCTTTGTAAACGGGGAATGATGCTTGGTATGATGAACAAAGATAAGGATCACTTAAATGAAAATTGCACAAGTGACACAAGGATTTATACGAGGAAAAAGCCCTTGATCAATGAATGATCTCCGGCATAAAAAACCTCGGGTGATGGAAACTACCGATCACCAAACTTCAATATAACAAACAATGTTTACAACTTCGGATGGTAACGAGCTAGGTACAAGGATCACTATAGTATCGTATGCTAAAGCGTGTCAGAAATGTGTTGTGTCTTCCAAATGCTGAAGAATGCCCTTTATATAAGTGTGTGTGGTCGTATTTTAGGCAAATCACCTAACTACTAGCTCGTTACCCCTTTAGGAATAGAAGTAAATTTAGCCTAACTAATTGCCGGTAAATTGTGCTAAGTTTCCATATTATTCATAACGTCTATTCTTGGTTATGCATGTGCGAAATCAGCGTGACAGATTCCTTGATAACGTTGCTAAGACCAGATCCAACTCGTAATTCCTGCAAAACAATATTATATTCAAAGAGAGTAATCGTTAGTATGAGGATCCTTAGGATGATCCATGATCCTGATCCTGAAGCTCTTCTGAGGATTACTATCTGCCAAAGAAACAAGGATCACTTGTTTGGATATCATGTAAGGATCACAGGTCATTAAAATCCTGCCCTAACAATTGCCCCCAAAATATAAGGAGTAATTATGTAATATTAACGAGTTATATTTTGCCGAATCTTATCTATAACTAACTCAACGGATATATAGCCGTTAAGAATGAACTATCCGTTGCGATCTGACGTCATGGAGATGACAGCCCTGCACAAATCATCATTATAAATAGAAATA
The DNA here is from genome assembly GCF_002127325.2 of Helianthus annuus. Lineage (NCBI taxonomy): Eukaryota > Viridiplantae > Streptophyta > Magnoliopsida > Asterales > Asteraceae > Helianthus > Helianthus annuus. The sequence goes on from NC_035438.2 coordinate 87,822,632, forward strand.
GGGATAGGATCGTTTGCATTTAAATTCAAGAACTCTTCCCTTTATAATCGCGACCAGAGGATTGAACAGGTATTCCCCTTTATCTTCTCTCTTGCTTGCTCTGTTTTTCTTTCTCTTTCCATCCTTCTGTAAAAAATGTTGCTCCAGAACTCTCCTAGCAAGGATCCTAAGAAGGACAGTCCCTTGAAGGGTCAAGGGATCATCAAGGATTCTCCCACCGAGAGGTGTTGTTTTACTGATCCTCAAATTGACAAAATCCGTCATTGTTTTCCGGCGAACACCCTCTTTAAATCTTTTAACCCTACCGCTCTGAGCGATTGTATCTCTGAGACTTGGGTAGCTTTCCCGGTCACTCCTTTCATGATAGGATACTCGTATCCTTTCCCTCAGTTCACCAAGTCCTTTTTCTCTCTTACCGGCATCTGCTATATCCAGGCTATGCCGATGATCTGGAGGGTTTTATACACCCTTGAGAGGATCACCGAACAAGAAGGAATTGATCTGGGTATGGCGGAGCTGGCTGAGATGTATGATCTTATAACTTTTGGATCCCACCGATACTTGTTCAAACGAAAAGCTGGAGAGGAGCACCCTGTTCTCAAAGTTACCAAAAATGACATGAACTGGAAGCGGCGGTTCTTTTTTGTGAGGAGAGATACCATCCCTGATGGGAAGGATTTGCCCAAGATGTGGGCTACCCATGGTAGGATAGAGGATCCTGGAAGGATCACCGTAGAACTTATCCTTTAGCATAAGGATCACTGATATTCTTTTGTTTCCTTATTGTGCATGTTAGGGCTGGATTTTTATAATACATGATCCTTACATGTGATCCTAACCAGTGATCCTTGTTTCTTTGGCAGATAGTGATCCTCAGCAGAGTTCCAGGATCAGGATCACGGACCATTATAGGATCCTCATGCTAACAGTTGCTTTCATTGATCTTAATGTCATTTCGCAGAAATATCTAGCAGGATCCGCTCTTAGCATCACAATCAAGGGACGCGTCTTTACAACTTTGGCATATGCTTAATCAGAGATGAACGTTGTGAAGGATATGGAAACTTAGCATGATTTAAGGGCGATAATTTAGGCTAGATTTACTTTTATTTCTAAAGGGGTAATGAGCTGATTATTAGTCTTTTTACCTAAAATAGGCCACCTACACTTGTATATATAACACTCTTCCCCATCCGGAAGACACACAACACAATTCTCACACGCTTAGACACACATTACGATAGTGATCCTTGTACTCAGCTCATTATCATCCGAAATTGTAACCATATTTTGATATATTGAAGTTGGTGATCGGTAGTTGCCATCACCCGAGGTTTTTTATGCCGGAGATCATACATTGATCAAGGGCTTTTTCCTCGTATAAATCATTGTGTCTTTGCATATTTCATACTGAAGTGATCCTTTACTTTTTCAATAAACCAAGCATCATTCCCCATTTACTTAGAGTTTGGTTGCATTATCCTTGTGTGATTTTTTACCAAAACAGTTTGGCGCCCACCGTGGGCAATTGGTGCTTCATTCATAAGAAAACTTTCTGTTCGAAATCATTTCAAAGAGTTACATGGCTTCATCATTGAAGAATACATCCACAGCGATGTCGGCAGTCAATGCATCTACTGGCATTCCACCTTTGCCTCCACCACCAGCTGGATCACAGAAAAATGCTGAGAAGAGACCAACTTCTATCTCCTCTAAACCATCATCTTCTGCTCTAACTTCTTCTGTTCCCAGTACTAGTGATATATTTACTTTGATTTTGCAGATGAGGGATCGTATGCAGCAGCAGGATGAAACTAATGACAGGATCCTCAGAGAAATCGGAGACCTCAAAAGGCAAAAGAAAACGGCAGAGGATCATTCCCCACTAATGCCTAAATCTTTGAATTTTGATACTCCAATGATTACTTCTCAGCCAACAGAGGTCCCAGACATACAATATATGGGTGGATCAAGAGGAGTGCATTTCAGCCCAGCAACAATGACTCAGGCATCAGGATCATATTTCCAACCGGCGGGATCCTACGCCCAGCATTTGGGATCCTTCATGAGCTTAGGATCCTCCTTTGTCCCAGGATCATCCCAGGTTCAAGGATCCTCCTTCGTTCCGGGATCATCCCAGGTTCAGGGATCCTCCTTTGTTCCAGGATCATCCCAGGTTCAAGGATCCTCCTTCGTTCCAGGATCGTCTCAGATACCAGGATCCTTCCAGATGCCAGGATCCCTAAAGAGTTTGCAAACAGGAAGCCTAGATGTCCATCAAGGAGATTTTATTCCAATGCAAACCATTGCTTCCACTGGTCCATCCATTATCCCAGAATCCCAGCAATATGGATTCACACCCAATGTTCCTAACTTGAACCCGATGGGAGGTAACACCTTAAATAATTATCTTACCACTAACCATGGATTCGTGCAGGATACAAGTATCAATCATGCTATGGCCAGGGAATTACAGAAGCTGAAGGATATGATCTCAAGTGTTCCAGGGGTATTCAAGCCTATCCCAGAGATTGCAGATGGAAGCCATAAGGTATCCCGTTTTGCACCACCAATTTGTGATGCAGAGGTACCCAAAAGGTTCCATATCCCTACTATGAAGCTGTATGATGGTACAACGGATCCTGAGGAGCACATAGCACAATACAGGGAGAGGATGGAGATCAATCCAATCCCAGAAAAGTTAAAGGAAGCATGCCTATGTAAAGGATTTGGATCCACTCTTACTGGATCAACTCTTAAATGGCTGCTAAGTCTTCCTCCTTACTCTATCACTTCATTTGCTAATTTAGTTAATTTATTCAATAACCAATTCTCTTGTAGTAGGAAATTTGAAAGATTAACTAGTGATTTATATAGGATAACTCAAAGTCATAATGAATCATTAAGGGATTATATGACTAAATTCAGTAAAGAATCCTTGGACATTCCCAACTTGGATATAGCCACGGCTGTAGAGGCCTTCAAAATGGGATTGCTTAAGGATTCATTGTTCTATGATGATCTTGTTATGACACCATGCAGGAACCTAGATGAAGTAAGAACTCGGGCACTCAGGTTCATCCGGCTGGAGGATGACAAGAGGATCCAGGAGAGGCAAGTAGGATCCTCAAAACAGGAAAAACAAGGACCCTCTTTCAAGAACAATAAGTTCAAATCCTACCATAGAAATGACAACCAGAACGTGCATGCTGTTGACCAAGAAGAGGATGATGAGGATTATCCTCCGATTTTTGAATATTGTTTTTCTGTTGACAATCATGAACTAATCCTTGCAATGCAGAATCTAGGAGAAAAAGCTAGATGGCCCAGAAAGAATGACAAACCATCTGGGACTAAAGACAAGTCAAAGTGGTGTGCATACCACGAGGATTTCGGGCATCTAACTGAAGAATGCATCGCATTAAGAAAAGAAATTGGATATCCGCTAAGCAAGGGACATTTGAAAGAATTGTTGGGAAGAAAAAAGCAAAGAACTCAGGATCCTGAAAGGATCTCTGAAAAGGCTCCAGCCCCTCCGGCGAATGCACAAGTGATCAACTTTATTTCCGGAGGATCAGATATTTGTGGTACATCCTTCTCGGCAGCCAAAAGGCATGCAAAGGAAGCAAAAATGGATAATGGAGAAAGACCTATTCGAACATCAAGTGTCTCGGAAGGAAAGACGATAACGTTTGATGAGGATGATCGCATTAACATCCAGGATCCTCATCATGATAGTTTAGTTATTACTCTCTTTATTTCTAACCATTTTGTCCGCAGGATCCTTATCGACGGAGGAAGCTCAGTAAACATTATCCAGCTCGATGTTCTAAAGAAAATGGGTATCCCAGAATCAGACATCACACCAAGATCCTCCGTGCTTGTGGGATTCAGTGGAGAAACGAAGAAAACTCTGGGGGACATTAAACTCCCAATCTACGTGGAAGGATTACATAATTATCAAAAATTTTGTGTCATTGACTGTTTATCTTGTTGTAATGTTATCCTTGGCAGGCCCTGGATATATGATATGAAAGCAGTCCCATCTACCTACCATCAATGTGTGAAACTCCCTAGCCCATGGGGGATAATCAAGATCGACAGTGACCAGTAAGAGGCTAAGGATTGCTATACCTCATCCATGAAACCAACCTCGAATCCAAGGGAGCAATAGCAATTACAGTATCCTCCAAGGAGTGTCTTGGAGGCAAGGGAACAGGATGTGGACGAAATCCTTTTGGATCCTAGTGATCCTGAATCAAAAATCTATATCGGATAAGGGATCCTTGGCGAGTTGAAAGAAGATATAATATCCTTCCTCAAAAGAAGAAAATCTACCTTTGCATGGAAACATGAAGATATGACAGGTATATCTACGGATATTATCACTCATAAACTTGGCATTGACAGGTCTATCAAACCAATCCATCAAAAAAGGAGGAAGTTTGCACCAGAAAGGAATGCCATTATCCAAGAAGAAGTAGAGAGACTACTTCGAGCAGGTATGATCAGAGAGGTAAAATATCCAAAATGGTTAGCCAATGTGGTTGTTGTCCAAAAGAAAAACGGAAAGTGGAGGGTATGTGTCGATTTCACTGATCTGAATAAGGCATGTCCCAAGGATCCTTTCCCATTACCCCACATTGACTCCATGGTGGATGCAACGGCGGGGCATGAACTATTAACCTTTATGGATGCATCATCTGGATTCCAACAAATTCAGATGGAGCCATCTGACCAAGAGGATACGGCCTTTATGACCCAAACAGGTTTATATTGCTATATTGCCATGCCTTTTGGACTAAGAAATGCAGGTGCAACATATTAAAGGCTGGTGAATATGATGTTCAAAGACCAAATTGCACAGACTATGGAAGTGTACATAGACGATATGGTAGTAAAATCAAAGAAAGCTGAGGATCACCTAAGGGACTTGGAGGAAGCATTTGATATCCTTGATAATTATAACATGAAGCTTAATCCTTCGAAATGTCACTTTGGTGTTAAAGCAGGTAAATTTCTAGGATATATGGTAACTCAGAGGGGCATTGAAGCAAGCCCAGAACAAATTAAAGCATTGGTGAATATCAAATCCCCTGCCAATGCTAAGGATGTGCAAAGGCTAATAGGCAGGATAGCAGCTTTAAACAGGTTCATATCAAAATCCTCAGAAAGATGTAAAGAATTTTATGATATCCTAAGGAAAAACAAGAAATTTGAATGGACTGAAAAGCATGAGAATGCTTTACTAGCCCTTAAAGAATATATGTCCTCAGCACCAGCATTAATGAAACCCGGAAAAGGAGATGTGTTATCCTTATACCTAGCGGTATCCTCAACCGCTGTAAGTGCTGTCCTTGTTAAGGATCACGAAGGTACACAACATCCTATTTACTATGTAAGTAAGAGTTTACTTGATGCAGAATCCATGTACTCACACCTTGAGAAACTTATTCTCGCATTAATTATGGCATCAACTAAGTTAAGACATTATTTTGAAACCCACACTATTGTTGTTAGAACTAATTTTCCAATCAAGAATGTCCTCAGGAAACCAGAGATGTCCGGAAGAATGGCTAAGTGGGCAGTAAAGCTTAGTGCCCATGATATAAGATATGAGCCTAGAACAGCCATCAAATCCCAAGCACTAGCTGACTTTGTGGCTGATTTCAGTAGTGATCTACAAAAGGAAGCAGAATTGGAAGTCCAGCAGCTGGATGAGACCAAGGATCCTTGGATACTACACACTGATGGATCCTCAAATGTCAAGGGCACAGGGCTCGGGATACTACTAAAATCGCCACAGGGGGACATAATACCCCACTCCATAGCTTGTGAGTTCCAAGCAACCAACAATGAGGCTGAATATGAAGCCTTAATTGCTGGCTTGCAAATTGCTAAGGATATGGGGGTGAAATATCTTAAAGTATATGTAGACTCATTATTGATCACCAATCACTTTAATGGATCCTATGCTGTTAAAGGAGAAAAACTAACCAAATATTTAGAGATAGTCAAAGAATTGGCACTCTCTTTTGTCTCTTTCAGCTTAACACAGGTACCAAGGGAGGAAAACACAGAAGCTGATGCATTGGCCAACCTAGGATCATCCTTGAAGATCCCAGAAGATATAAGTATCCCCATCATCCATATCCTAGCTCCTGCTATTGAAAATCAGGTGGCCATGGAAATAGAAGAGGATACTGCAATGATCCCTAGTGAAGAAGCTCAATCTTATTCAGGATCATGGATCTCACCAATCATGAGATACTTGCAACACGGGAAGATTCCTATGGAGGAAAATCCTAAAGCTTTCAGGATTAAGGTATCTCAATTCACAATCTTAAATAATATGCTATATAAACGATCTCTTGCAGGACCATATTTAAGATGTATCGAGGATCCTGAAATTCAAGAAGTATTGAGAGACTTCCATGAAGGAGATTGTGGAAACCACACTGGGGGCAGGGCATTGTTCTCAAGGATCCTTAGAACAGGATACTACTGGCCAACTATGAAACGGGATGCTGTAGAATATGCTAAGAAGTGTGATCCTTGTCAAAGACACAGCAATATCCTTCATCAGCCAGCTGAATTTTTGCATCCAATACCATCCTCTTGGCCATTCATGAGATGGGGGATGGATATAGTTGGCAAGCTCCCTAAAGCACCTGGTGGAAAAGTATTTATGCTTGCCATGACCGACTACTTCTCCAAGTGGATAGAAGCTGAAGCTTTTGCTCAAGTCAGAGAAAAGGAAGTTATATCCTTTATTAAGAGAAACATTATAACCAGATTTGGCATTCCCTCTGAAATTGTATGTGATAATGGTTCCCAATTCATTGGGAGCAGAACCACTAACTTTTGTGACAGTTGGGGAATTAAGATGATAACATCAACACCAGTCCATCCACAAGCCAATGGTCAAGCAGAATCATCCAACAAGATCATCATCAACAATCTGAAGAAGAAGCTAGGATCCAAGAAGGGGAAATGGGCAGAGGAATTGCCTTATGTGCTATGGGCTGATAGAACAACTCCCAAGAATGCCACTGGTCAAACACCCTTCTCTTTAGTATTTGGGGCAGAAGCGGTGATCCCAACAGAAATGGTGGTTCCAACTGCTAGAACAAGTACTCGTGATCCTGAAGAGAATGCTGCAATCTTAGCTCAAGACTTGGATACTATTGAGGAAATCAGGGATTTGGCTAGGATAAGGATGGCAAGCTACCAACAAAGAATGGCCGGTGCTTACAATAAAAATGTCAGGATAAGGAAGTTCCAAGTCGGGGATATGGTGTTGAGAAAAGCATTCCAAAACACTATCAATCCTGCTGACGGAAAATTAGCACCAAAATGGGAAGGCCCTTACTTGATTGAAACTGAAGCAGGAAAAGGGGCATATAGATTGCTAACCATGGAAGGAAATTTGTTACCTAGAGCCTGGAATGCTGTTCACCTAAAGAAATATTTCATGTGAACAGGATCCTCCAAGCATATGCTCCTTACATTGGAAGCATCCTCGAAGGATCCCGGCGACATCAGTGATCCTTTACTCTGGTAAAATCCTTATCCCAAAACTTTTCCATTTTCTTATTTTTACCTAAGGATAAGGATCACGTATCCTTCATCCTTCTCTCACGAGAATTCGAGTTATGATAGTCCAGGTATCTTCAGCATGTCGTTAAAGATCTTCAAAAGCACCACAGATCCTTGGGCTCAACCCCAGTTATCCTTGGGCTTGTCCCCAGTTTTCGCCAGTAGCGCACGATGATCCTGGTATAGTTCACGTCTTTGGGACCAGTACCCACTTTCGGGGCTGACAACCTCATCGTACTGGCTATACCCAGGATCCTACGTATAATGGTAGATGTACCATACATCCGTTCCTAAGGTTTCTAACGTTTTCACGTTAGCTAAGGTTTTGGCATTTTCATGTCACTAAGATTGGATAGTCGCCAGTAAGGGCCATACTCCAGTTTACATACGATCCTTGGGCTTGTCCCCAGTTATCCTTCGGGCTCGTCCCCAGTGATCCTTTGGGCTTGTCCCCTGTCATCCTTTGGGATCATCCCCAGTTATCCTTTGGGCTTGTCCGCAGTTACTAACTTATCTTTTATATTGGCTTAGTCCCAAGTTATATTCCATTTTTCAGGTTTTCGAAGTTAAACAAATAAGGATCCTTAATCCTTATTATCCATTAAAATCTCATCTACGGTTATCTTGATTAAAGGTTAGGATCCTAACTTGGATCCTCAGGTATGATCCTTGACTATTTTGATTATACTCATTATTCTAAACAACCCTTACACTTTGACGACTAAACCTATGATCCTTGAAATAAATTGCTTTGAAAATTTCCAATGATAGGATATTTGATCTAGGATCATATCCTAAATTTATTAAACGTGATTTGCTCAACTTCTGTTATTCTAACAAATATATTTCTAAAATAATTTGACAACAAAAGGATAAATAAAGGATAACGAAACAAGGTAAGCCAGAAAGATTAAAGTTATTTTATTAACAAAGGATCTTAAACCCTTTCAAAAAAGTTGTCAAAATTGCCAACCCACGTTTCTACCAGCAAAACGTGGCCCGTCCACATGGGTTGGCAAAGGGTGTCCATTGTTTATGCGGTCATAGCAGGTGCAGGTAATTAAAAGCGGCAGGATCACAAAGGCTTCATCCCCCAAACAGAGGATCCCTCCACCATTTGCGATCCTACCTATTGTCCAAAGGATCCATGATCCTTAACCCTAAAAACTATTGTTTAAGTACAGACCATCATTGTTTCAAATCATCAACAACCACAAAAACCACTACCAAATTCTAAAAAATTGGGCTCCGGCTATGTCTAGAAATTTCCATCATTGCCCAATCCTGCAGCTCAAACCTTCGATGCATCATCACCACCAGCTCCACTTGCTTCCCCCTGATCCTTGCCAGCATCACCACCTTCAAGCATAGGGATCTCCTCGGCCTCATCATCATCCTCCAACTCTGCCAGCCTTGCCTTCCAGCCTTCCACGTCCCATGTGCCTTTGTCGAAGGAAGGATCCTGAGCCTCCGCAGCCATCTGCAGCTGGATCTTATACACGGTTATCGCAGCAGAGACCTTGGCATCCTGGGTAATGTCATGCCTCTCATAATCAAAATTGATCAGCATCCTAGCAGCTTTATCCTTGGTGGCCCGGAGCTCCTTCTCAAGATCAGCAATCTTGAGATCCTTCAGCACACCCATCTGTTGGAGGTCGGCAATTTGGCGGTTTTGATCCTCAACGTGGCCAATATATGTTTCTATTTCAGCGAATTTCTGCAAGAAGGGAAAAGGGTAAGTTCAGGATCAGGTGATCCTCAAACAAGCAGGATATACGAGCAGGAGCAGTGATCCTTACTTCGTTAACGAGATCAAGAAACTGTTGGCGGAGTAGGGGAAATCCTTGAAGATCCTCAGAGGCCTTCCTCTTCTTTCCTTTACCCCTAATAGGTGCTTTAGGGGCTGAAGCAGAGGGACTAGCAGCAGGGGTCTTCTTCCTTGTAGACTTGACATTGGCAAGCTCGTCAATACCAAATTTGGAGGCAGACTTGACAGATTTCCCAGCGCATACACCATCAAAATAAGATAAGTACTTTAACTAATTTAAAAATCCTACATAGAACTGCTTTTTAATAAGGATACTTACTTGACATTGTGGCAGATGCGGAGGATACTTCCTGTGAATCTGGAATGGTAACTTGAAAACTTCTGGTCTCAGGATCAAGCTTTTTGAAGGCTAGAACTCTGTCTCTTGCAGCAGGAGTTAACTTGAGATGAGCAACAGACATGGCTGCACAAAAAACAGAGTATTAGTGATCCTCATCATGAGGAACAAGTCTGATGGTGATCCTTCCAGGATCCTCTATCCTACCATAAGTAGCCCACTCCTTGGGCAGATCCTCCCCATAAGGGATGGTATCCCTCCTAACAAAGAAGAATTGTCGCTTCCAGTTCGTATCATTTTTGGTAACCTTAAGAACAGGGTGATCCTCCCCAGCTTTCCGTTTCAACAAATATCGACAGGATCCAAACGTTGTGGGATCATATATCTCAGCCAGCTCCGCCATTCCCAAATCAATCCCTTCTTGCTCAATGATCCTTTCCAGGGTATACAATACCCTCCAGATCATCGGCATGGCTTGAATATAAGACATGCCAGTCAGGGAAAAGAAAGATTGGGTGAAAGTTGGAAAAGGATACGAATTTCCTACGGTGAACGGAGTTACAGGAAAAGCCACCCATGTGTCGGAAACAAAATCGCTTAAAGCAGTAGGAGTGAAAGACTTGAAGATAGCAGCCGCCAGAAAGCAGTGACGGATCCTATCGATGTGAGCATCGGTGAAGCAACACCTCTCAGTAGGAGAGTCCTTGATAATCCCTTGACCTTTCAAGGGGCTGTTCTTCTTGTGATCCTTGTGAGGGGAATTCCGGAGCAACATATTCACAGAAGAATAGAAACAGAGGAGCAGAAAAACAGAGTAAGAGAAGGAAGGAAGAAAAGAGGAGAATACCTGATCGATCTTCGGACGAGATTATAAAGGGAGTATATCTTGAATTTAAATGCAGATTGATCCTAACCCTATCTCCTATTTATAATCATGATCTGCAGGATTGTCACGTCTATGACGTAAGGGTTGCAACGGCTAGTCCGAGTATAACGGCTAGTTATCCGAGTCGTTCGTTGCAGATAAGATCAAAGCAAAATATAACTCATTTATTTACAATATCACTCCTTATATTTTGGGGGCAATTGTTAGGGCTGGATTTTTATAATACATGATCCTTACATGTGATCCAAACCAGTGATCCTTGTTTCTTTGGCAGATAGTGATCCTCAGCAGAGTTCCAGGATCAGGATCACGGACCATTATAGGATCCTCATGCTAACAGTTGCTTTCATTGATCTTAATGTCATTTCGCAGAAATATCTAGTAGGATCCGCTCTTAGCATCACAATCAAGGGACGCGTCTTTACAACTTTGGCATATGCTTAATCAGAGATGAACGTTGTGAAGGATATGGAAACTTGGCATGATTTAAGGGCGATAATTTAGGCTAGATTTACTTTTATTTCTAAAGGGGTAATGAGCTGATTATTAGTCTTTTTACCTAAAATAGGCCACCTACACTTGTATATATAACACTCTTCCCCATCCGGAAGACACACAACACAATTCTCACACGCTTAGACTTACATTACGATAGTGATCCTTGTACTCAGCTCATTATCATCCGAAATTGTAACCATATTTTGATATATTGAAGTTGGTGATCGGTAGTTGCCATCACCCGAGGTTTTTTATGCCGGAGATCATACATTGATCAAGGGCTTTTTCCTCGTATAAATCATTGTGTCTTTGCATATTTCATACTGAAGTGATCCTTTACTTTTTCAATAAACCAAGCATCATTCCCCATTTACTTAGAGTTTGGTTGCATTATCCTTGTGTGATTTTTGACCAAAACAGTGCAGCTATATCCTTTTCTCATCTTAAGTTGACTCCTGCTGCAAAAGAGAGACTCTTGGCCTTTAGGAAGCTTGATCCTGAAATAAGAACTTTCCAGGTCATCACCCAGGATTCTCAGGAAGTATCCTCTGCTTCTGTCACAATGTCAAGTAAGTATCCCTTTTTTTAAGGAGTATTTATATAATGAGAGTCAAATAAAATTAAGATACTTATCTTGTTTTGGTTGTGCAGGCGCTGGGAAATCCTCTAAGTCTGCTTCGAAGTTCGGCATCGATGATCTTACTAATGTCAAATCTGCGAGGAAGAAGACTCCTGCTGCTAGCCCAACTGCTTCAGCCCCTAAAGCACCTATCAGGGGAAAAGGAAGCAAGAAGAGAAAGGCCTCTGAGGATTTGCAAGGTCTGCCCTTGCTCCGCCAACAGTGTCTGGATTACATCAACGAGGTAAGGATTACTATCCTGCTTGTGTATCCTACTGGTCTAAGGATCACCTGGTTTCTGACATCATTCCTTGTCTTCCTTGTAGAAATTTGCTGAAGTAGAGACATATGTTGGCCATGTTGAGGATCAGGATCGCCAGATTGCTGACCTTCAACAGGTTGGGGTGTTGAAGGATCTCAAGATAGCCGATCTTCAGAAGGAGCTCCAGGCCACCAAGAATGATGCTGCCAAGATGCTGATCAACTTTGACTATGAGAAGCACGAGATCACCCAGGATGCCAAGGTCTGTGCCGCGATAACTATGTACAAGATCCAGCTGCAGATGGCCATGGAAGCTCAGGATCCTGCTTTTGACAAGAGCACCTGGGATGTCGAAGGCTGGAAGGCGAGGCTGGCTGAACTGGAGGATGACGAGGAGGCTGAGGAGATCCCGATGCTTGAGGGTGGAGATATTGGCAACGATCAGGGTGGAGAGGCAAGTGGAGCCGGTGGTGATGGTGCAGCGAAGGATTGAGCTGCAGGATTGGGCAATGATGGAAATTTCGAGACTTAGCCGGAGCCCAATTTTTTTGTCTGGTGGTTGTGATGTTTTAAAACAATTATGGTTTGTATTTGAACAATAGGTTTAGGGTTGAGGATCTAGGATCCTGTGAACAATAGGTAGGATTACATATGGTGGAGGGATCCTCTGTTTGGGGGATGAAGCCATTGTGATCCTGCCGCCTTGAATTTCCTGCACTTGCTATGACCGCATGAACAATGGACACCCTTTGCCAACCAATGTGGACGGGCCACGTTTTGCTGGTAGAAACGTGGGTTGGCAATTTTGACAACTTTGAAGGGTTTAAACTTTTGTTAATAAAATAACTCTAATCTTTTTGGCTTATCTTGTGTTGTTATCCTTGATTATCCTTTTAATTTCCAATTGTTTTGATATATATTTGTCTGAGTAAGTAAAGTTAAGCAAATTATGTTTAAAAAATTTAGGATATGATCCTGGATCAAATATCCTATAATTGAAAATTTTCAAAGTAGTTTATTTTAAGGATCATAGGTTTAGTTGTCAAGGTGTAAGGGTTATTCAAAATAATGAATGTAATTAAAATAGTTAATGATCATACCTGAGAATCCAAGTTAGGATCCTAACCTTTAACACTGTAATCAGGATAACCATAAGAAAAACTTTTAATGGGTAATAAGGATTGAGGATCCTTAATTGTTTACCTTCGAGAACCTGAAAGTAGAATATAACTTGAGACTAAGCCAATATAAAAGATAAGTTAGTAACTGGGGACAAGCCCAAAGGATAACTGGGGACAAGCCCAAGGATAACTGGGGACAAGCCCAAGGATAACTGGGGACAAGCCCAAGGATCGTATGTAAACTGGAGTATGGCCCTTACTGGCGACTATCCAAACTTAGTGACATGAAAATGCCAAAACCTTAGCTAACGTGAAAACGTTAGAAACCTTAGGAACGGATGTATGGTACGTCTACCATTATACGTAGGATCCTAGGTATAGCCAGTACGATGGAATTATCAGCTCCTAAAGCGAGTACTGGTCCCAAAGACGTGAACTATACTAGGATCATCGTGCGCTACAGGCGAAAACTGGGGACAAGCCCAAGGATAACTGGGGACAAGCCCAAATAACTGGGGTTGAACCCAAGGATCTGAGTTGCTTCTGAAGATTGTCGACAATATGCTAAGGATACCTGGACTATCAAAACTCAAAATCTCGTGAGAGAAGGATGAAGGATACATGATCCTTATCCTCAAATAAGAAAATATGTAGATAAGAGTTCGAGCTTAGGACATTACCAGAGTAAGGATCATTGATGCTTCAGGGATCCTTGAAGGATACTTCCAATGTAAGGATCATATATGCCAGAAGGATCCTGCTCACATGAAATATTTCTTCAAGTGGACAACGTTCCAGGCTCTTGGTAACAGATTACCTTCCATGGTAAGCAATCTATATGCCCCCTTTCCTGCTTCGGCTTCGATCAAATAAGGGCCTTCCCATTTTGGTGCCAATTTCCCATCAGCAGGATTGGTGGTATTTTGGAATGCTTTTCTCAATACCATATCCCCAACTTGGAATTTCCTTATCCTGACATTTTTGTTGTAAGCACCAGCCATTCTTTGTTGGTAGCTAGCCATCCTTATCCTAGCCAGATCCCTGATTTCCTCAATAGTATCCAAGTCTTGAGCCAGGTTTGCATCATTCTCCTCAGGATCACGGGTACTTGTTCTAGCAGTTGGAACCACCATTTCTGTTGGGATCACTGATTCTGCCCCAAATACCAAAGAGAAGGGTGTTTGACCAGTAGCATTCTTGGGAGTTGTCCTATCAGCCCAAAGCACATAAGGCAATTCCTCTGCCCATTTCCCCTTCTTGGATCCAAGTTTCTTCTTCAGATTGTTGATGATGATCTTGTTGGATGATTCTGCTTGACCATTGGCCTGTGGGTGGACTGGTGTTGATGTTATCATCTTAATCCCCCAGCTGTCACAAAAGTTAGTAGTTCTGCTCCCAATAAATTGGGAACCATTATCACATACAATTTCAGAAGGAATGCCAAATCTAGTTATAATGTTTCTCTTAATAAAGGATATAACTTCCTTCTCTCTGACTTGGGCAAAAGCTTCAGCCTCTATCCACTTGGAGAAGTAGTTAGTCATAGCAAGCATGAACACTTTTCCACCAGGTGCCTTAGGGAGTTTGCCAACTATATCCATCCCCCATCTCATAAATGGCCAAGAGGATGGTATAGGATGTAGAAATTCAGCCGGCTGATGAAGGATATTGCTGTGTCTTTGACAAGGATCACACTTCTTAGCATACTCCACAGCATCCCTTTTCATAGTTGGCCAGTAGTATCCTGTCCTTAAGATCCTTGAGAACAATGCCCTGCCCCCAGTGTGGTTTCCACAATCTCCTTCATGGAAATCTTTTAACACTTCTTGAACTTCAGGATCCTCGATACATCTTAAATATGGTCCTGCAAGAGATCGCTTATACAGCATGTTATTTAAGATTGTGAATTGAGATACCTTAATTCTGAAAGCCCTAGGATTTTCTCCCATAGGAATCTCTCCGTGTTGTAAGTATCTCATGATTGGTGAGATCCATGATCCTGAACAAGATTGAGTATCCTCACTAGGGATCATTGCAGAATCCTTTTCTATTTCCATGGCTACCTGATTTTCAATAGCAGGAGCCAGGATATGGATGATGGGGATACTTATATCCTCTGGGATCTTCAAGGATGATCCTAGATTGGCCAATGCATCAGCTTCTGTATTTTCTTCCCTTGGTACCTGTGTCAAAATAAAGAAAACAAAGGAGAGTGCCAATTCTTTGACTATCTCTAAATATTTGGTTAGTTTTTCACCTTTAACAGCATAGGATCCATTAAAGTGATTAGTGATTAACAATGAATCCACGTATACCTCAAGATACCTGATCCCCATATGCTTAGCAATTTGCAAACCAGCGATTAAGGCTTCATATTCAGCCTCATTATTAGTGGCTTGGAACTCACAAGCTATGGAGTGGGGTATTATGTCCTCCTGTGGCGATTTTAGTAGTATACCAAGCCCCGTGCCTTTAACATTTGAGGATCCATCAGTATGCAGTATCCAAGGATCCTTGGTTTCATCCAGCTGCTGGACTTCCAATTCGGCTTCCTTTTGTAAATCACTACTGAAATCAGCCACAAAGTCTGCTAATGCTTGAGATTTGATGGCTGTTCTAGGCTCATATCTTATATCATGGGCACTAGGCTTTACTGCCCACTTAGCCATCCTTCAGGACATCTCTGGTTTCCTGAGGACATTCTTCATGATCCTTGACAAGGACTGCACTTACTGCTTTTGAGGATACCGCAAGATATAAGGATAACACGTCTCCTTTTTCTGGTTTCATCAATGCTGGAGCTGAGGACATGTATTCTTTGAGGGCTTGTAAAGCATTCTTGTGCTTTTCAGTCCATTCGAATTTTTTGTTCTTTCTTAGGATATCATAGAACTCTTTACACCTTTCTGAGGATTTGGATATAAATCTGTTTAGAGCTGCTATCCTGCCTGTTAGCCTTTGCACATCCTTAGCGTTGGCAGGGGGTTTGATATTCACCAATGCTTTGATTTGTTCTGGACTTGCTTTAATGCCCCTCTGGGTTACCATATATCCTAGGAATTTGCCTGCTTTAACACCGAAGTGACATTTTGAAGGATTAAGCTTCATGTTATAACTATCAAGGATATCAAATGCTTCCTCCAAATCCCTTAGGTGATCCTCAGCTTTTTTGGATTTTACCACCATATCGTCTATGTACACTTCCATAGTTTGTCCAATTTGATCCTTGAACATCATATTCACCAGCCTTTGATATGTTGCACCTGCATTCCTTAATCCAAACGGCATAGCAATATAACAATATAAACCGGTTGGGGTCATAAAAGCCGTATCCTCTTGGTCAGATGGTTCCATCTGAATTTGTTGGAATCCAGATGATGCATCCATAAAGGTTAACAGTTCATGACCCGCTGTTGCATCCACCATGGAGTCAATGTGGGGTAATGGGAAAGGATCCTTGGGGCATGCCTTATTCAAATCAGTGAAATCGACACATACCCTCCACTTTCCATTTTTCTTTTGAACAACAACCACATTGGCCAACCATTTTGGATATTTCACTTCTCTAATCATACCTGCTCGTAGTAATCTTTCTACCTCTTCCTGGATAATGGTATTTCTTTCTGTTGCAAACTTCCTCCTTTTTTGATGGATTGGCTTAACTGACCTGTCAATGCCAAGTTTGTGAGTGATAATATCTTTAGATATACCTGTCATATCCTCATGTTTCCATGCAAAGGTAGATTTTGTTCTTTTGAGGAAGGATACGATGTCTTCTTTCATTTGTCCAAGGATCCCTGATCCGATATAGACTTTAGATTCAGGATCATCAGGATCCAGGAGGATTTCGTCCACATCCTGCTCTCTTGCCTCCAAGACACCCCTTGGAGGATACTTTAATTGCTATTGCTCCCTTGATTTCGAGGCTGGTTTCATTGGTGAGGTGTAACAATCCTTATCCTCCTGCTGAACACTATCGATCTTGACTATTCCCCAAGGGCTAGGGAGCTTCACACATTGATGGTAGGTGGATGGGACTGCCTTCATATCATGTATCCAGGGCCTGCCAAGGATAACATTACAACAAGATAAACAGTCAATAACACAAAATTTCTGATAATTATGTAATGCTTCCACGTAAATTGGGAGTTTGATGTCCCCCAGGGTTTTCTTAGTTTCACCACTAAATCCCACAAGCACGGAGGATCTTGGTGTGATGTCTGATTCAGGAATACCCATTTTCTTCAGAACATCAAGTTGGATAATGTTTACCGAACTTCCTCTGTCAATAAGGATCCTGCGGACAAAATGGTTAGAAATAAAGAGAGTAATAACTAAACTATCATGATGAGGATCCTGGATGTTAATTCTATCATCCTCATCAAAGGTTATGATTTTTCCTTCCGAGACACTTGATGTTCGAATAGGTCTTTCTCCATTATCCATTTTAGCTTCCTTTGCATGCCTTTTAGCTGCGGAAAAGGATGTACCACAAATGTCTGATCCTCCGGAAATAAAGTTTATCACTTGTGCATCTGCCGGAGGGGCTGGAGCTTTTTCAGGGATCCTTTCAGGATCCTGAGTCCTTTGCTTTTTTCTTCCCAACAAGTCTTTTAAATGCCCCTTGCTCAACAAATATCCAATTTCCTTACTTAATGCGATGCATTCTTCTGTTAGATGCCCAAAATCCTCATGGTATGCACACCACTTTGATTTATCTTTAGCTGCGGCTGGTTTGTCATTTTTTCTGGGCCATCTGGCTTTTTCTCCTACATTCTGCATTGCAAGGATTAGTTCATGGTTATCAACGGAAAAACAGTATTCAGAAATCGGAGGATAATCCTCATCATCCTCTTCTTGGTCAACAACATGCACATTCTGGTTGTCAGCTCTGTTATAGGATTTGAATTTGTTGCTTTTGAAAGAGGATCCTTGCTTCTCTTGTTTTGAGGATCCTACTTGTCTCTCCTGGATCCTCTTGTCATCCTCTAGCCGGATGAACCTGAGTGCCCGAGTTCTCACTTCGTCTAGGTTCCTGCATGGTGTTATAACAATATCATCATAGAACAATGAATCCTTAAGCAATCCCATTTTGAAGGCCTCAACAGCTGCGGCCACATCCAAGTTGGGAATGTCCAAGGATTCTTTACTAAATTTGGTTATATAATCCCTTAATGATTCATTATGACCCTGAGTTATCCTATATAAATCACTAGTCAATCGTTCAAATTTTCTGCTACAAGAAAATTGATTATTGAATAAGTTAACTAAATTAGCAAACGAAGTAATAGAGTAAGGGGGAAGACTTAGCAGCCATTTAAGAGCTGATCCAGTAAGAGTGGATCCAAATCCCTTGCACAGGCATGCTTCCTTTAACCTTTCTGGAATTGGATTGATCTCCATCCTCTCCCTGTATTGTGCTATGTGTTCCTCAGGATCCGTTGTACCATCATACAGCTTCATAGTAGGGATATGGAATCTTTTGGGTATCTCAGCATCACAAATTGGTGGTGCAAAACGAGATACCTTGTGGCTTCCATTTGCAATCTCCGGGATAGGTTTGACTACCCCTGGAACACTTGATATCATATCCTTCAGTTTCTGCAGTTCTCTGGCCATAGCATGGTTGATACCTGTATCCTGCATGAATCCATGGTTAGTGGTAAGAGAACTATTAAAAGTGTTACCTCCCACCGGGTTCAATTTAGGAACATTGGATGTGAATCCATATTGCTGGGATTCTGGGATGATGGAGGGACCAGTGGAAGCAATGGTTTGCATTGGAATAAAATCTCCTTGATGGACATATGGACTTCCTATCTGCAAACTTTTCGAGGATCCTGGTATCTAGAGGGATCCTTGAAACTGGGATGATTCTGGGATAAGAAAGGATCCTTGAACCTGGGATGATCCTGGAACAAAGGATGATCCTTGAACCTGGGATGATCCTTGAACGAAGGAGGATCCTTGAACCTGGGATGATCCTGGAACGAAGGAGGATCCTTGAACCTGGGATGATCCTGGAACAAAGGAGGATCCTAGAATTTGCTGTGCTCCTGAGTAGGCACCTGAATTCATGAAGGATCCCATATGCTGAGTATAGGATCTTGCCGGCTGAAATATGATCCTGATGTCTGAGTCACTGTTGCTGAGCCAAAGTGTACTCCTTTTGATCCACCCATATGTTGAATGTCTGGGACCTCTGATGGCTGAGAAGTAATCATCGGAGTATCAAAATTCAAAGATTTGGGCATCAATGGTGTTTTGGTTAAAAATCACACAAGGATAATGCAACCAAACTTTATGTAAATGGGGTATGATGCTTGGTTTATAGAAAAAGTGAAGGATCACTTCAGTGTGAAATATGCAAAGACACAATGATTTATACGAGGAAAAAGCCCTTGATCAATGTATGATCTCCGGCATAAAAAACCTCGGGTGATGGCAACTACCGATCACCAAACTTCAACATATCAAAATATGGTTACAACTTCGGGTGATAACGAGCTGAGTACAAGGATCACTATCGTAATGTGTGTCTAAGCGTGTGAGAATTGTGTTGTGTGTTCTTCCGAATGGGGAAGAGTGTTATATATACAAGTGTAGGTGACCTATTTTAGGTAAAAAGACTAATAATCAGCTCATTACCCCTTTAGAAATAAAAGCAAATCTAGCCTAAATTATCGCCCTTAAATCATGCCAAGTTTCCATATCCTTTGCAACGTCCATCTCCGATTAAGCACATGCTATAGTTGTAAAGACGCGTCATTTGATTGTGATGCTTAAGAGCGGATCCTGCTAGATGTCCTGCAAAACAACATTAAATTCAACGAAAGCAACTGTTAGCATGAGGATCCTATGATGGTCCGTGATCCTGATCCTGGAACTCTGCTGAGGATCACTATCTGCCAAAGAAACAAGGATCACTGGTTAGGATCACACGTGAGGATCATATATTGTAAAAATCCAGCCCTAACAATTGCCCCCAAAATATAAGGAGTGATTTTGTAAATAAATGAGTTATATTTTGCTTTGATCTTATCTGCAACGAACAACTCGGATAACTAGCCGTTAATCTCGAACTAGCCGTTGCAACCTTTACGTCATTGAGGTGACATCCCTGCAAATCATGATTATAAATAGGAGATAGGGTTAGGATGAATCTGCATTTAAATTCAAGATATATTCCCTTTATAATCTCTACCGAAGATCGATCAGGTATTCTCTTCTTTTCTTTCTTCCTTCTCTTGCTCTGTTTTTCTGCTCCTCTGTTTTCATTCTGCTGTAAGTATGTTGCTCCGAAATTCTCCTCACAAGGATCACAAGAAGAGCAGTCCCCTAAAAGGCCAAGGGATCATTAAAGACTCTCCTACGGAGAGGTGCTCCTTCACCGACGCTCATGTTGATAGGATCCGTCATTGTTTTCCGGCGGATGCTATCTTCAAGTCATTCACTTCCACCGCTCTAAGTGATTTTGTTTCCGACACCTGGGTGGCTTTTCCTGCAACTCCGTTCACCATAGGATATTCGTATCCTTTTCCAGCCTTTACCCAATCCTTCTTTTCCCTGACCGGCATATCTTATATCCAAGCCATGCCGATGATCTGGAGGGTGTTGTATACCTTCGAAAGGATCATCGAGCAGGAGGGGATTGATTTGGGAATGGCAGAGCTGGCTGAGCTATATGATCTTACCACATTTGGTTCCTGTCGGTACTTGTTGAAACGGAAAGCTGGGGAGGATCACCCTGTTCTTAAGGTCACCAAGAATGATACAAATTGGAAGCGGCGTTTTTTCTTTGTTAGGAGGGATACCATCCCTAATGGGAAGGATCTGCCCAAGGAGTGGGCTACTCATGGTAGGATAGAGGATCCTGGAAGGATCACCATCAGACTTGCTCCTTATGATGAGGATCACTAATGTCTTTTTTGTTTTTTATGCAGCTATATCCATTGCTTATCTCAAGTTGACCCCTGCTGCAAGAGAGAGAGTTCTAGCCTTCAGAAAGCTTGATCCTGAAATCAGAAGTTTTCAAGTCACCATCCAAGATTCACAAGAAGTATCCTCCGCATCTGCCACAATGTCAAGTAAGTATCCCTACCAAAAAGTAAGTTCTATGCAAAAATGTTAAATTAGTTAGGAGACTTATCTTGTTTTGATTGTGTAGGCGCTGGGAAGTCTACTAAGTCTGCCAAGTCTGCCTCTAAGTTCGGGATTGATGAACTTGCCACTGTCAAGTCTTCAAGAAAGAAGACTTCTGTTGCCAGTCCCTCTGCTTCGGCCCCTAAAGCGCCTGTTAGGGGTAAGGGAAAGAAGAGAAAGACTTCTGAGGATCTCCAAGGATTTCCCCTGCTTCGCCAGCAGTTCCTTGACTATGTCAATGAGGTAAGGATCATTGCCCCTGTTGGTTATCCTTCTTGAATATCCTGCTTGTGTATTTTGCCTGTATATCCTGCTTCTTTGAGGATCACCTGATCCTGAACTTACCTTTTTTCTCTTTTGCAGAAACTTGCTGAGATTGAGACCTACCTTGGCCACGTCGAGGATCAGGAAAGCCAAATCGCCGACCTCCAACAAATGGGCGTGTTGAAGGATCTCAAGATAGCCGATCTTGAGAAGGAACTCCGGGCTACAAAGGATGAGGCTGCTCAAAGGCTGATCGACATGGATGGCGAGAAGCAGGAGATCACCCAGGATGCCAAGGTCTCTGCCGCAATTGCCATGTACAAGATACAACTACAGATGGCTGCGGAGGCTCAGGATCCTTCCTTTGACAAAGGCACATGGGACGTGGAAGGTTGGAAGGCAAGGCTGGCAGAGCTGGAGGATGAGGATGAAGCTGAGGAGATCCCAATGCTGGAGGGCGGTGATGCTGACAAGGATCAGGGTGGAAAAGCTGGTGGTGATGGAGCAGCAAAGGTGTGAGCTGCTGGATTGGGCGATGATGGATATTTCGAGACTAGGCTGGAGCCCAATTTTTTAAGTATGGTAGTGGTTTTTTTTTTGTGGTTGTGATGTTTGAAACAATTTATGGTCTGTAACTTGAACAATAGTTTTTAGGGTTAAGGATCATGGATCCTTTGGACAATAGGTAGGATTACAAAAGGTGGAGGGATCCTCTGTTTGGGGGATGAAGCCTTTGTGATCCTGCCGCCTTAAGACCGCACAGACAATGGACACCCTTTGCCAACCCATGTGGACGGGCCACGTTTTGCTGGTAGAAATGTGGGTTGGCAATTTTGACAACTTTTTGAAAGGGTTTAAGATCCTTTTGTTAATAATATAACTTTAATCTTTCTGGCTTATCTCGTGTTGTTATCCTTTATTTATCTTCTTATTTTCTAGTTTGTTTTAGAAACATATTCGTTAGAGTAACAAGAGTTGAGCAAACCATGTTTAATAAATTTAGGATATGATCCTAGATCAAATATCCTGACACTGGTCATTTTTGAAGCAATCAATTTCAAGGATCATAGGTTTAGTTGTCAAAGTGTAAGGGTTGTTTAGTATAATCAAAATAGTCAAGGATCATACCTGAGGATCCAAGTTGGGATCCTAACCTTTAATCAAGATAACCATAAGTGAAATTTTAACGGATAATAAGGATTAAGGATCCTTATTTGTTTAACTTCGAGAACCTGAAAAATGGAACATAACTTGGGACTAAGCCAATGTAAAAGATAAATTAGTAGCTGGGGACATGCCCAAAGGATAACTGGGGATGATCCCAAAGGATCACTGGGGACAAGCCCAAAGGATAACTGGGGATGATCCCAAAGGATCACTAGGGACAAGCCCAAAGGATAACTAGGGACAAGCCCAAAGGATAACTGGGGACAAGCCCAAAGGATCGTATGTAAACTGGAGTATGGCCCTTACTGGCGACTATCCAAACTTAGTGACATGAAAATGTCAAAACCTTAGCTAACGTGAAAACGTTAGAAACCTTATGAACGGATGTATGGTACGTCTACCATTATACGTAGGATCCTGGGTATAGCCAGTACGATGAGGTTGTCAGCCCCGGAAGTGGGTACTGGTCCCAAAGACGTGAACTATATCAGGATCATTGTGCGCTGCTGGCGGAAACTGGGGATAATCCCAAGGATAACTGGGGTTGAACCCAAGGATCTGTGGTGCTTTTGAAGATCTTTAACGATATGCTGAAGATACCCGAACTATCATAACTCAAATGGTTCGTGAGAAGAGGATGAAGGATACATGATCCTTATCCTTAGGTAAAAAGTAAGGAAATGTAATAGTTTTAAGATAAGGACATTACCAGAGTAAGGATCACTGACATCACCGGGATCCTTCGAGGATACTTCAATGTAAGGATCACATGCTTGAAGGATCATGTTCACATAAAGTATCTCTTTAAGTGAACAGCATTCCAGGCTCTTGGTAACAAGTTTCCTTCCATGGTTAGCAATCTGTATGCCCCCTTTCCTGCTTCAGCTTCAATCAAGTAAGGGCCTTCCCACTTTGGTGCTAACTTCCCGTCAGCAGGATTAATAGTGTTTTGGAATGCTTTTCTCAACACCATATCTTCGACTTGAAACTTCCTTATCCTAACATTTTTGTTGTAAGCACCAGCCATTCTTTGTTGGTAGCTTGCCATCCTTATCCTAGCCAGATCCCTGATTTCCTCAATAGTATCCAAATCCTGAGCCAGGATTGTAGCATTCTCTTCAGGATCACGAGCACTTGTTCTAGCAGTTGGGATCACCATCTCTGTTGGGATCACTGCTTCTGCCCCAAATACTAAAGAAAAAGGTGTTTGACCAGTGGCATTCTTGGGAGTTGTCCTATCAGCCCATAGCACATAAGGTAACTCCTCTGCCTATTTTCCCTTCTTGGATCCTAGCTTCTTCTTCAGATTGTTGATGATGATCTTGTTGGATGATTCTGCTTGGCCATTGGCTTGTGGATGAACTGGTGTTGATGTTATCATCTTAATTCCCCAACTGTCACAAAAGTTAGTGGTTCTGCTTCCAATGAGTTGGGAACCATTATCACATACAATTTCAGAGGGAATGCCAAATCTAGATATAATGTTTCTTTTGATAAAGGATATAACTTCTTTTTCTCTGACTTGAGCAAAGGCTTCAGCTTCTATCCACTTAGAGAAGTAGTCAGTCATGGCAAGCATAAATACTTTTCCACCAGGTGCTTTAGGGAGCTTGCCAACTATATCCATCCCCCATCTCATGAATGGCCAAGAGGATGGTATAGGATGTAGCAATTCAGCTGGTTGATGAAGGATATTGCTGTGTCTTTGACAAGGATCACACTTCTTAGCATATTCTACAGCATCCCGTTTCATAGTTGGCCAGTAGTATCCTGTTCTAAGGATCCTTGAGAACAATGCCCTGCCCCCAGTGTGGTTTCCACAATCTCCTTCATGGAAGTCTCTCAACACTTCTTCAATTTCAGGATCCTCGATACATCTTAAATATGGTCCTGCAAGAGATCGCTTATATAATACATTATTCAAAATTGTGAATTGAGATACCTTAATCCTAAAAGCTCTAGGATTTTCTCCCATCGGAATCTCCCCGTATTGCAAGTATCTCATGATTGGTTAGAACCATGATCCTGAATAAGATTGAGCTTCTTCACTAGGGATCACTGCAGTATCCTCTTCTATTTCCAAGGCCACCTGATTTTCAATAGCAGGAGCCAGGATATGGATGATAGGGATACTTATATCTTCTGGAATCTTCAAGGATGATCCTAGGTTGGCCAATGCATCAGCTTCTGTGTTCTCCTCCCTTGGTACCTGTGTTAAGCTGAAAGAGACAAAAGAGAGTGCCAATTCCTTGACTATCTCTAAATATTTGGTTAGTTTTTCACCTTTAACAGCATAGGATCCATTAAAGTGATTGGTGATCAATAATGAGTCTACATATACTTTAAGATACTTCACCCCCATATCCTTAGCAATTTGTAAGCCAGCAATTAAGGCTTCATATTCAGCCTCATTGTTAGTTTGCTTGGAACTCACAGGCTATGGAGTGGGGTATTATGTCCCCCTGTGGCGATTTTAGTAGTATCACGAGCCCTGTGCCCTTGACATTTGAGGATCCATCAGTGTGTAGTATCCAAGGATCCTTGGTCTCATCCAGCTGCTGGACCTCCAGTTCTGCTTCTTTTTGTAGATCACTACTGAAATCAGCCACAAAGTCAGCTAGTGCTTGGGATTTAATGGCTGTTCTTGGCTCATATCTTATATCATGGGCACTAAGCTTTACTGCCCACTTAGCCATTCTTCCTGACATCTCTGGTTTCCTGAGGACATTCTTAATTGGAAAGTTAGTTCTAACAACGAGAGTATGGGTTTCAAAATAATGCCTTAACTTAGTTGATGCCATGATTAATGCAAGAATAAGTTTTTCGAGGTGTGAGTACCTGGATTCGACATCAAGCAAACTCTTACTTACATAGTAGATAGGATATTGTGTACCTTCATGATCCTTAACAAGGACAGCACTTACAGCGGTTGAGGATACCGCCAAATATAAGGATAACACATCTCCTTTTTCGGGCTTTGTTAATGCTGGTGCTGAGGACATATATTCTTTAAGGGCTTGTAAAGCATTCTCATGTTTCTCAGTCCACTCAAACTTCTTGTTCTTCCTTAGGATATCGTAAAATTCTTTACATTTTTCTGAGGATTTTGATATGAACCTGTTCAGAGCTGCTATCCTGCCTGTTAGCCTTTGCACATCCTTAGCATTGGCAGGGGATTTGATATTCACCAGTGCTTTAATTTGCTCCGGACTTGCTTCAATGCCCCTCTGAGTTACCATATATCCTAGGAATTTACCTGCCTTAACACCAAAGTGGCATTTTGAAGGATTAAGATTCATGTTATAATTATCAAGGATATCAAATGCTTCTTCCAAATCCCTTAGGTGATCCTCAGCTTTCTTTGATTTGACTACCATATCATCTATGTATACTTCTATAGTTTGTCCAATTTGATCTTTGAACATCATATTCACCAGCCTTTGATATGTTGCACCTGCATTTCTTAATCCAAAAGGCATGGCAATATAACAATACAAACCTGTTGGGGTCATAAAGGTTGTATCCTCTTGGTCAGATGGTTTCATCTGAATTTGTTGGAATCCAGATGATGCATCCATGAAGGTCAACAGTTCATGCCCCGCTGTTGCATCCACCATGGAGTCAATGTGGGGTAATGGGAAAGGATCCTTGGGACATGCCTTATTCAAATCAGTGAAATCGACACATACCCTCCACTTTCCGTTTTTCTTTTGGACAACGACCACATTGGCTAACCATTTTGGATATTTTACCTCTCTGATCATACCTGCTCGAAGTAGTCTCTCTACTTATTCTTGGATAATGGCATTCCTTTCTGGTGCAAACTTCCTCCTTTTTTGATGGATTGGTTTGATAGACCTGTCAATGCCAAGTTTATGAGTTATGATATCCTTAGATATACCTGTCATATCTTCGTGCTTCCATGCAAAGGTAGACTTTCTTCTTTTGAGGAAGGATATCATGTCTTCTTTCATCTTGCCAAGGATCCCTGATCCGATATAGATTTTTGATTCAGGATCACTAGGATCCAAGAGGATTTCGTCCACATCTTGTTCCCTTGCCTCCAAGACATTCCTCGGAGGATACTGTAATTGCTATTGCTCCCTTGGCTTCGAGGTTGGCTTCATGGATGATGTATAACAATCCTTAGCCTCCTTCTGATTACTGTCGATCTTGATTATCCCCCATGGGCTAGGGAGTTTCACACATTGATGATAGGTGGATGGGACTGCTTTCATATCATGTATCCAGGGCCTGCCAAGGATAACATTGCAACAAGATAAACAGTCAATAACACAAAATTTTTGATAATTATGTAATCCTTCCACGTAGATTGGGAGTTTGATGTCCCCCAGAGTTTTCTTCGTTTCTCCACTGAATCCTACAAGCACGGAGGATCTTGGTGTGATGTCTGATTCTGGGATACCCATTTTCTTCAGAACATCAAGCTGGATAATGTTCACTGAGCTTCCTCCGTCAATAAGGATCCTGCGGACAAAATGGTTAGAGATAAAGAGAGTAATAACTAAAATATCATGATGAGGATCCTGGATGTTAATGCGATCATTCTCATCAAACGTTATCGTCTTTCCTTCCGAGACACTTGAGGTTCGAATAGGTCTCTCTCCATTATCCATTTTTGCTTCCTTTGCATGCCTTTTGGCCGCCGAGAAGGATGTACCACAAATGTCTGATCCTCCGGAAATAAAGTTGATCACTTGTGCATTCGCCGGAGGGGCTGGAGCCTTTTCAGGGATCCTCTCAGGATCCTGAGTCCTTTGCTTTTTTCTTCCCAACAACTCTTTTAGATGCCCTTTGCTTAACAGATATCCAATTTCTTTTCTTAAAGCTATGCATTCTTTAGTTAGATGCCCGAAATCCTCATGGTATGCACACCATTTTGACTTGTCTTTAGTCCCGGATGGTTTATCATTCTTCCTGGGCCACCTAGCTTTTTCTCCTAGATTCTGCATTGCAAGGATTAGTTCATGATTATCAACGGAAAAACAATATTCTGAGATTGGAGGATAATCTTCATCATCCTCTTCTTGGTCAACAGCATGCACATTCTGGTTGTCACTTCTATGGTAGGATTTGAATTTATTGTTCTTGAAGGAGGATCCTTGTTTCTCTTGTTTTGAGGATCCTACTTGTCTCTCCTGGATCCTCTTGTCATCCTCTAGCCGGATGAACCTGAGTGCCCGAGTTCTTACTTCATCTAGATTCCTGCATGGTGTCATAACAAGATCATCATAGAATAATGAATCCTTAAGCAGTCCCATTTTGAAGGCTTCAACAGCCGTAGCCATATCCAAGTTGGGAATGTCCAAGGATTCTTTACTGAATTTAGTTATATAATCCCTTAATGATTCATTATGACTTTGAGTTACCCTATATAAATCACTAGTTAATCTTTCAAATTTTCTACTACAAGAGAATTGGTTATTGAATAAATTAACTAAATTAGCAAATAAAGTAATAGAGTAAGGCGGAAGACTTAGCAGCCATTTAAGAGCTGATCCAGTAAGAGTGGATCCAAATCCTTTACATAGGCATGCTTCCTTTAGCTTTTCCGGGATTGGATTGATCTCCATCCTTTCCCTGTATTGTGCTATGTGCTCCTCAGGATCCGTTGTACCATCATACAGCTTCATAGTAGGGATATGGAACCTTTTGGGTACCTCTGCATCACAAATTGGTGGTGCAAACCGAGATACCTTATGGCTTCCATCTGCAATCTCTGGGATAGGCTTGACTATCCCTGGAACACTTGAGATCATATCTTTTAGCTTCTGCAACTCCCTGGCCATAGCATGATTGATACCTGTATCCTGCATGAATCCGTGGTTAGTGGTAAGATAATTATTTAAAGTGTTACCTCCCATTGAGTTCAAGTTAGTGAATCCATATCGCTGGGATTCTGGGATAACGGAGGGACCAGTGGAAGCAATGGTCTGCATTGGAATGAAGTCCCCTTGATGGACATCTAGACTTCCTGTTTGCAAACTTTTTAGGGATCCTGGCATCTGGAAGGATCCTGGTATCTGGGATGATCCTGGAACAAAGGAGGATCCTTGACCCTGGGATGATCCTGGAACAAAGTAGGATCCTTGAAACTGCTGTGCTCCCGGATAGGCTCCTGAATTCATGAAGGATCCCATATGCTGGGGATAGGATCCTGCCGGCTGAAAGTGTGAGCCTGATGCCTGAGTCATTGCTGCCGATCCGAGGTGTAATCCTCTTGATTCTCCCATAATTTGCACATCTGGGATTCCCGATGGCTGAGAGGTGATCATTGGAGTATCAAAGCTCAAGGATTTGGGCATCAGTGGGGAATGATCCTCTGTTGTTTTCTTTTGTCTTTTGAGGTCTCCAATTTCCCTGAGGATCCTTTCATTAGTTTCATCCTGCCGCTGCATACGATCCTTCATCTGCAAAATCAAAGTAAATACGTCACTAGTACTGGGAGTATAAGAATTCATAGCAGAAGAAGATGGAGGTTTAGAGTTAGTAGGAGTTGGTCTCTTCTCAGCATTCTTCTGGGATCCTGCCGGTGGAGGAGGCAGAGTGTTCTGAGACGAGGTGACTGCAGACATCGCCGTGGACGTGTTTTTCAATGATGAAGCCATGTAATTCTTTGAAATGATTTCGAACAAAAGGTTTTCTTATGAATGAAGCACCAATTGCCCCACGGTGGGCGCCAAACTGTTTTGGTTAAAAATCACACAAGGATAATGCAACCAAACTTTATGTAAATGGGGTATGATGCTTGGTTTATAGAAAAAGTAAAGGATCACTTCAGTGTGAAATATGCAAAGACACAATGATTTATACGAGGAAAAAGCCCTTGATCAATGTATGATCTCCGGCATAAAAACCTCGGGTGATGGCAACTACCGATCACCAAACTTCAATATATCAAAATATGGTTACAACTTCGGGTGATAACGAGCTGAGTACAAGGATCACTATCGTAATGTGTGTCTAAGCGTGTGAGAATTGTGTTGTGTGTTCTTCCGAATGGGGAAGAGTGTTATATATACAAGTGTAGGTGACCTATTTTAGGTAAAAAGACTAATAATCAGCTCATTACCCCTTTAGAAATAAAAGCAAATCTAGCCAAAATTATCGCCCTTAAATCATGCCAAGTTTCCATATCCTTTGCAACGTCCATCTCCGATTAAGCACATGCTATAGTTGTAAAGACGCGTCCTTTGATTGTGATGCTTAAGAGCGGATCCTGCTAGATGTCCTGCAAAACAACATTAAATTCAACGAAAGCAACTGTTAGCATGAGGATCCTATGATGGTCCGTGATCCTGATCCTGGAACTCTGCTGAGGATCACTATCTGCCAAAGAAACAAGGATCACTGGTTAGGATCACACGTGAGGATCATATATTGTAAAAATCCAGCCCTAACAAATGGGGAATGATCCTCCGCCGTTTTCTTTTGCCTTTTGAGTTCTCCGATTTCCTTGAGGATCCTTTCATTAGTTTCATCTTGCTGCTGCATACGATCCCTCATCTGCAAAATCAAAGTAAAAATATCACTAGTACTGGGAGCAGAAGAAGTTAGAGCAGAAGAAGATGAAGGTTTAGAGAAAATAGGAGTTGGTCTCTTCTCAGCATTTTTCTGAGATCCAGCTGGTGGTGGTGGCAAAGGTGGAGTGCCCTGAGATGAGTTGACTGCAGACATCGCTGTGGAGGTATTCTTCAACGATGAAGCCATGCAACGCTCCGGAATGATCACCAACAGAAAAACTTTCTTATGAATTGTTAGGGCTGGATTTTTATAATACATGATCCTTACATGTGATCCTAACCAGTGATCCTTGTTTCTTTGGTAGATAGTGATCCTCAGCAGAGTTCCAGGATCAGGATCACGGACCATTATAGGATCCTCATGCTAACAGTTGCTTTCATTGATCTTAATGTCATTTTGCAGAAATATCTAGCAGGATCCGCTCTTAGCATCACAATCAAGGGACGCGTCTTTACAACTTTGGCATATGCTTAATCAGAGATGAACGTTGTGAAGGATATGGAAACTTGGCATGATTTAAGGGCGATAATTTAGGCTAGATTTACTTTTATTTCTAAAGGGGTAATGAGCTGATTATTAGTCTTTTTACCTAAAATAGGCCACCTACACTTGTATATATAACACTCTTCCCCATCTGGAAGACACACAACACAATTCTCACACGCTTAGACACACATTACGATAGTGATCCTTGTACTCAGCTCATTATCATCCGAAATTGTAACCATATTTTGATATATTGAAGTTGGTGATCGGTAGTTGCCATCACCCGAGGTTTTTTATGCCGGAGATCATACATTGATCAAGGGCTTTTTCCTCGTATAAATCATTGTGTCTTTGCATATTTCATACTGAAGTGATCCTTTACTTTTTCAATAAACCAAGCATCATTCCCCATTTACTTAGAGTTTGGTTGCATTATCCTTGTGTGATTTTTGACCAAAACAGTTTGGCGCCCACCATGGGGCAATTGGTGCTTCATTCATAAGAAAACTTTCTGTTCGAAATCATTTCAAAGAGTTACATGGCTTCATCATTGAAGAATACATCCACAGCGATGTCGGCAGTCAATGCATCTACTGGCATTCCACCTTTGCCTCCACCACCAGCTGGATCTCAGAAAAATGCTGAGAAGAGACCAACTTCTATCTCCTCTAAACCATCATCTTCTACTCTAACTTCTTCTGTTCCCAGTACTAGTGATATATTTACATTGATTTTGCAGATGAGGGATCGTATGCAGCAGGAGGATGAAACTAATGACAGGATCCTCAGAGAAATCGGAGACCTCAAAAGGCAAAAGAAAACGACAGAGGATCATTCCCCACTAATGCCCAAATCTTTGAATTTTGATACTCCAATGATTACTTCTCAGCCAACAGAGGTCCCAGACATACAATATATGGGTGGATCAAGAGGAGTGCATTTCAGCCCAGCAACAATGACTCAGGCATCAGGATCATATTTCCAACCGGCGGGATCCTACGCCCAGCATTTGGGATCCTTCATGAGCTTAGGATCCTCCTTTGTCCCAGGATCATCCCAGGTTCAAGGATCCTCCTTCGTTCCGGGATCATCCCAGGTTCAGGGATCCTCCTTCGTTCCAGGATCATCCCAGGTTCAAGGATCCTCCTTCGTTCCAGGATCGTCTTAGATACCAGGATCCTTCCAGATGCCAGGATCCCTAAAGAGTTTGCAAACAGGAAGCCTAGATGTCCATCAAGGAGATTTTATTCCAATGCAGACCATTGCTTCCACTGGTCCATCCATTATCCCAGAATCCCAGCAATATGGATTCACACCCAATGTTCCTAACTTGAACCCGATGGGAGGTAACACCTTAAATAATTATCTTACCACTAACCATGGATTCGTGCAGGATACAGGTATCAATCATGCTATGGCCAGGGAATTACAGAAGCTGAAGGATATGATCTCAAGTGTTCCAGGGGTATTCAAGCCTATCCCAGAGATTGCAGATGGAAGCCATAAGGTATCCCGTTTTGCACCACCAATTTGTGATGCAGAGGTACCCAAAAGGTTCCATATCCCTACTATGAAGCTGTATGATGGTACAACGGATCTTGAGGAGCACATAGCACAATACAGGGAGAGGATGGAGATCAATCCAATCCCAGAAAAGTTAAAGGAAGCATGCCTATGTAAAGGATTTGGATCCACTCTTACTGGATCAGCTCTTAAATGGCTGCTAAGTCTTCCTCCTTACTCTATCACTTCATTTGCTAATTTAGTTAATTTATTCAATAACCAATTCTCTTGTAGTAGGAAATTTGAAAGATTAACTAGTGATTTATATAGGATAACTCAAAGTCATAATGAATCATTAAGGGATTATATAACTAAATTCAGTAAAGAATCCTTGGACATTCCCAACTTGGATATGGCCACGGCTGTAGAGGCCTTCAAAATGGGATTGCTTAAGGATTCATTGTTCTATGATGATCTTGTTATGACACCATGCAGGAACCTAGATGAAGTAAGAACTCGGGCACTCAGGTTCATCCGGCTAGAGGATGACAAGAGGATCCAGGAGAGGCAAGTAGGATCCTCAAAACAGGAAAAACAAGGACCCTCTTTCAAGAACAATAAGTTCAAATCCTACCATAGAAATGACAACCAGAACGTGCATGCTGTTGACCAAGAAGAGGATGATGAGGATTATCCTCCGATTTCTGAATATTGTTTTTCTGTTGACAATCATGAACTAATCCTTGCAAAGCAGAATCTAGGAGAAAAAGCCAGATGGCCCAGAAAGAATGACAAACCATCCGGGACTAAAGACAAGTCAAAGTGGTGTGCATACCACGAGGATTTCGGGCATCTAACTGAAGAATGCATCGCATTAAGAAAAGAAATTGGATATCTGCTAAGCAAGGGACATTTGAAAGAATTGTTGGGAAGAAAAAAGCAAAGAACTCAGGATCCTGAAAGGATCCCTGAAAAGGCTCTAGCCCCTCCGGCGAATGCACAAGTGATCAACTTTATTTCCGGAGGATCAGATATTTGTGGTACATCCTTCTCGGCAGCCAAAAGGCATGCAAAGGAAGCAAAAATGGATAATGGAGAAAGACCTATTCGAACATCAAGTGTCTCGGAAGGAAAGACGATAACGTTTGATGAGGATGATCGCATTAACATCCAGGATCCTCATCATGATAGTTTAGTTATTACTCTCTTTATTTCTAACCATTTTGTCCGCAGGATCCTTATCGACGGAGGAAGCTCAGTAAACATTATCCAGCTCGATGTTCTAAAGAAAATGGGTATCCCAGAATCAGACATCACACCAAGATCCTCCGTGCTTGTGGGATTCAGTGGAGAAACGAAGAAAACTCTGGGGGACATTAAACTCCCAATCTACGTGGAAGGAGTACATAATTATCAAAAATTTTGTGTCATTGACTGTTTATCTTGTGGTAATGTTATCCTTGGCAGGCCCTGGATACATGATATGAAAGCAGTCCCATCTACCTACCATCAATGTGTGAAACTCCCTAGCCCATGGGGGATAATCAAGATCGACAGTGACCAGCAAGAGGCTAAGGATTGCTATACCTCATCCATGAAACCAACCTCGAAGCCAAGGGAGCAATAGCAATTACAGTATCCTCCAAGGAGTGTCTTGGAGGCAAGGAAACAGGATGTGGACGAAATCCTTTTGGATCCTAGTGATCCTGAATCAAAAATCTATATCGGATCAGGGATCCTTGGCGAGTTGAAAGAAGACATAATATCCTTCCTCAAAAGAAGAAAATCTACCTTTGCATGGAAACATGAAGATATGACAGGTATATCTAAGGATATTATCACTCATAAACTTGGCATTGACAGGTCTATCAAACCAATCCATCAAAAAAGGAGGAAGTTTGCACCAGAAAGGAATGCCATTATCCAAGAAGAAGTAGAGAGACTACTTCGAGCTGGTATGATCAGAGAGGTAAAATATCCAAAATGGTTAGCCAATGTGGTTGTTGTCCAAAAGAAAAACGGAAAGTGGAGGGTATGTGTCGATTTCACTGATCTGAATAAGGCATGTCCCAAGGATCCTTTCCCATTACCCCACATTGACTCCATGGTGGATGCAACGGCGGGGCATGAACTGTTAACCTTTATGGATGCATCATCTGGATTCCAACAAATTCAGATGGAGCCATCTGACCAAGAGGATACGGCCTTTATGACCCCAACCGGTTTATATTGCTATATTGCCATGCCTTTTGGACTAAGAAATGCAGGTGCAACATATCAAAGGCTGGTGAATATGATGTTCAAAGACCAAATTGGACAGACTATGGAAGTGTACATAGACGATATGGTAGTAAAATCAAAGAAAGCTGAGGATCACCTAAGGGACTTGGAGGAAGCATTTGATATCCTTGATAATTATAACATGAAGCTTAATCCTTCGAAATGTCACTTTGGTGTTAAAGCAGGTAAATTTCTAGGATATATGGTAACTCAGAGGGGCATTGAAGCAAGCCCAGAACAAATTAAAGCATTGGTGAATATCAAATCCCCTGCCAATGCTAAGGATGTGCAAAGGCTAATAGGCAGGATAGCAGCTTTAAACAGGTTCATATCAAAATCCTCAGAAAGATGTAAAGAATTTTATGATATCCTAAGGAAAAACAAGAAATTTGAATGGACTGAAAAGCATGAGAATGCTTTACAAGCCCTTAAAGAATATATGTCCTCAGCACCAGCATTAATGAAACCCGGAAAAGGAGATGTGTTATCCTTATACCTAGCGGTATCCTCAACCGCTGTAAGTGCTGTCCTTGTTAAGGATCACGAAGGTACACAACATCCTATTTACTATGTAAGTAAGAGTTTACTTGATGCAGAATCCAGGTACTCACACCTTGAGAAACTTATTCTCGCATTAATTATGGCATCAACTAAGTTAAGACATTATTTTGAAACCCACACTATTGTTGTTAGAACTAATTTTCCAATCAAGAATGTCCTCAGGAAACCAGAGATGTCCGGAAGAATGGCTAAGTGGGCAGTAAAGCTTAGTGCCCATGATATAAGATATGAGCCTAGAACAGCCATCAAATCCCAAGCACTAGCTGACTTTGTGGCTGATTTCAGTAGTGATCTACAAAAGGAAGCAGAATTGGAAGTCCAGCAGCTGGATGAGACCAAGGATCCTTGGATACTACACACTGATGGATCCTCAAATGTCAAGGGCACAGGGCTCGGGATACTACTAAAATCGCCACAGGGGGACATAATACCCCACTCCATAGCTTGTGAGTTCCAAGCAACCAACAATGAGGCTGAATATGAAGCCTTAATTGCTGGCTTGCAAATTGCTAAGGATATGGGGGTGAAATATCTTAAAGTATATGTAGACTCATTATTGATCACCAATCACTTTAATGGATCCTATGCTGTTAAAGGAGAAAAACTAACCAAATATTTAGAGATAGTCAAAGAATTGGCACTCTCTTTTGTCTCTTTCAGCTTAACACAGGTACCAAGGGAGGAAAACACAGAAGCTGATGCATTGGCCAACCTAGGATCATCCTTGAAGATCCTAGAAGATATAAGTATCCCCATCATCCATATCCTAGCTCCTGCTATTGAAAATCAGGTGGCCATGGAGATAGAAGAGGATACTGCAATGATCCCTAGTGAAGAAGCTCAATCTTATTCAGGATCATGGATCTCACCAATCATGAGATACTTGCAACACGGGAAGATTCCTATGGAGGAAAATCCTAAAGCTTTCAGGATTAACGTATCTCAATTCACAATCTTAAATAATATGCTATATAAACGATCTCTTGCAGGACCATATTTAAGATGTATCGAGGATCCTGAAATTCAAGAAGTATTGAGAGACTTCCATGAAGGAGATTGTGGAAACCACACTGGGGGCAGGGCATTGTTCCCAAGGATCCTTAGAACAGGATACTACTGGCCAACTATGAAACGGGATGCTGTAGAATATGCTAAGAAGTGTGATCCTTGTCAAAGACACAACAATATCCTTCATCAGCCAGCTGAATTTTTGCATCCAATACCATCCTCTTGGCCATTCATGAGATGGGGGATGGATATAGTTGGCAAGCTCCCTAAAGCACCTGGTGGAAAAGTATTTATGCTTGCCATGACCGACTACTTCTCCAAGTGGATAGAAGCTGAAGCTTTTGCTCAAGTCAGAGAAAAGGAAGTTATATCCTTTATTAAGAGAAACATTATAACCAGATTTGGCATTCCCTCTGAAATTGTATGTGATAATGGTTCCCAATTCATTGGGAGCAGAACCACTAACTTTTGTGACAGTTGGGGAATTAAGATGATAACATCAACACCAGTCCATCCACAAGCCAATGGTCAAGCAGAATCATCCAACAAGATCATCATCAACAATCTGAAGAAGAAGCTAGGATCCAAGAAGGGGAAATGGGTAGAGGAATTGCCTTATGTGCTATGGGCTGATAGAACAACTCCCAAGAATGCCACTGGTCAAACACCCTTCTCTTTAGTATTTGGGGCAGAAGCAGTGATCCCAACAGAAATGGTGGTTCCAACTGCTAGAACAAGTACTCGTGATCCTGAAGAGAATGCTGCAATCTTAGCTCAAGACTTGGATACTATTGAGGAAATCAGGGATTTGGCTAGGATAAGGATGGCAAGCTACCAACAAAGAATGGCCGGTGCTTACAATAAAAATGTCAGGATAAGGAAGTTCCAAGTCGGGGATATGGTGTTGAGAAAAGCATTCCAAAACACTATCAATCCTGCTGACGGAAAATTAGCACAAAAATGGGAAGGCCCTTACTTGATTGAAGCTGAAGCAGGAAAAGGGGCATATAGATTGCTAACCATGGAAGGAAATTTGTTACCTAGAGCCTGGAATGCTGTTCACCTAAAGAAATATTTCATGTGAACAGGATCCTCCAAGCATATGATCCTTACATTGGAAGCATCCTCGAAGGATCCCGGCGACATCAGTGATCCTTTACTCTGGTAAAATCCTTATCCCAAAACTTTTCCATTTTCTTATTTTTACCTAAGGATAAGGATCACGTATCCTTCATCCTTCTCTCACGAGAATTCGAGTTATGATAGTCCAGGTATCTTCAGCATGTCGTTAAAGATCTTCAAAAGCACCACAGATCCTTGGGCTCAACCCCAGTTATCCTTGGGCTTGTCCCCAGTTTTCGCCAGTAGCGCACGATGATCCTGGTATAGTTCACGTCTTTGGGACCAGTACCCACTTTCGGGGCTGACAACCTCATCGTACTGGCTATACCCAGAATCCTACGTATAATGGTAGACGTACCATACATCCGTTCCTAAGGTTTCTAACGTTTTCACGTTAGATAAGGTTTTGGCATTTTCATGTCACTAAGATTGGATAGTCGCCAGTAAGGGCCATACTCCAGTTTACATACGATCCTTGGGCTTGTCCCCAGTTATCCTTCGGGCTCGTCCCCAGTGATCCTTTGGGCTTGTCCCCAGTCATCCTTTAGGATCATCCCCAGTTATCCTTTGGGCTTGTCCCCAGTTACTAACTTATCTTTTATATTGGCTTAGTCCCAAGTTATAATCCATTTTTCAGGTTTTCGAAGTTAAACAAATAAGGATCCTTAATCCTTATTATCCATTAAAATCTCATCTACGGTTATCTTGATTAAAGGTTAGGATCCTAACTTGGATCCTCAGGTATGATCCTTGACTATTTTGATTATACTCATTATTCTAAACAACCCTTACACTTTGACAACTAAACCTATGATCCTTGAAATAAATTGCTTTGAAAATTTCCAATGATAGGATATTTGATCTAGGATCATATCCTAAATTTATTAAACGTGATTTGCTCAACTTCTGTTATTCTAACAAATATATTTCTAAAATAATTTGACAACAAAAGGATAAATAAAGGATAACGAAACAAGGTAAGCCAGAAAGATTAAAGTTATTTTATTAACAAAGGATCTTAAACCCTTTCAAAAAAGTTGTCAAAATTGCCAACCCACGTTTCTACCAGCAAAACGTGGCCCGTCCACATGGGTTGGCAAAGGGTGTCCATTGTTTATGCGGTCATAGCAGGTGCAGGTAATTAAAAGCGGCAGGATCACAAAGGCTTCATCCCCCAAACAGAGGATCCCTCCACCATTTGCGATCCTACCTATTGTCTAAAGGATCCATGATCCTTAACCCTAAAAACTATTGTTTAAGTACAGACCATCATTGTTTCAAACATCACAACCACAAAAAAAACCACTACCAAACTTAAAAAATTGGGCTCCGGCCTAGTCTCGAAATATCCATCATCGCCCAATCCTGCAGCTCAAACCTTTGCTGCTCCATCTCCACCCTGATCCTTGCCAGCCTCACCACCTTCCAGCATTGGGATCTCCTCAGCTTCGTCCTCATCCTCCAGCTCTGCCAATCTTGCCTTCCAGCCCTCCACGTCCCATGAGCTTTTATCAAAGGCAGGATCCTGAGCCTCCTCAGCCATCTGCAGTTGTATCTTATACATAGCTATTGCGGCGGAGACCTTGGCATCCTGGGTGATCTCCTGCTTCTCACCATCCATGTTGACCAGCATTTGAGCAGCTTCATCCTTTGTAGCCCGGAGTTCCTTCTCAAGGTCAGCTATCTTGAGATCCTTCAACACGCCCATTTGTTGGAGATCGGCGATTTGGCGATCCTGATCCTCGACGTGGCCAAGTATATGTTTCTATTTCAGCGAATTTCTGCAAGAAGGGAAAAGGGTAAGTTCAGGATCAGGTAATCCTCAAACAAGCAGGATATACGAGCAGGAGCAGTGATCCTTACTTCGTTAACGAGATCAAGAAACTATTGGCGGAGCAGGGGAAATCCTTGAAGATCCTCAGAGGCCTTCCTCTTCTTTCCTTTACCCCTAATAGGTGCTTTAGGGGCTGAAGCAGAGGGACTAGCAGCAGGGGTCTT
This sequence comes from Helianthus annuus, assembly GCF_002127325.2. Taxonomy (NCBI): domain Eukaryota; kingdom Viridiplantae; phylum Streptophyta; class Magnoliopsida; order Asterales; family Asteraceae; genus Helianthus; species Helianthus annuus. The sequence goes on from NC_035438.2 coordinate 87,861,798, forward strand.
CTTCCTTGTAGACTTGACATTGGCAAGCTCGTCAATACCAAATTTGGAGGCAGACTTGACAGATTTCCCAGCGCCTACACCATCAAAATAAGATAAGTACTTTAACTAATTTAAAAATCCTACATAGAACTACTTTTTAATAAGGATACTTACTTGACATTGTGGCAGATGCGGAGGATACTTCCTGTGAATCTGGAATGGTAACTTGAAAACTTCTGGTCTCAGGATCAAGCTTTTTGAAGGCTAGAACTCTCTCTCTTGCAGCAGGAGTTAACTTGAGATGAGCAACAGATATGGCTGCACAAAAAACAGAGTATTAGTGATCCTCATCATGAGGAACAAGTCTGATGGTGATCCTTCCAGGATCCTCTATCCTACCATGAGTAGTCCACTCCTTGGGCAGATCCTCCCCATAAGGGATGGTATCCCTCCTAAGAAAGAAGAATCGTCGCTTCCAGTTCGTATCATTTTTGGTAACCTTAAGAACAGGGTGATCCTCCCCAGCTTTCCGTTTCAACAAATATCGACAGGATCCAAACGTTGTGAGATCATACATCTCAGCCAGCTCCGCCATTCCCAAATCAATCCCTTCTTGCTCAATTATCCTTTCCAGGGTATACAATACCCTCCAGATCATCGGCATGGCTTGAATATAAGACATGCCAGTCAGGGAAAAGAAAGATTGGGTGAAAGTTGGAAAAGGATACGAATATCCTATGGTGAACGGAGTTACAGGAAAAGCCACTCATGTGTCGGAAACAAAATCGCTTAAAGCAGTAGGAGTGAAAGACTTGAAGATAGCAGCCGCCGGAAAGCAGTGACGGATCCTATCGATGTGAGCATCGGTGAAGCAACACCTCTCAGTAGGAGAGTCCTTGATAATCCCTTGACCTTTCAAGGGGCTGTTCTTCTTGTGATCCTTGTGAGGGGAATTCCGGAGCAACATATTCACAGAAGAATAGAAACAGAGGAGCAGAAAAACAGAGTAAGAGAAGGAAGGAAGAAAAGAGGAGAATACCTGATCGATCTTCGGACGAGATTATAAAGGGAGTATATCTTGAATTTAAATGCAGATTGATCCTAACCCTATCTCCTATTTATAATCATGATCTGCAGGATTCTCACGTCTATGACGTAAGGGTTGCAACGGCTAGTCCGAGTATAACGGCTAGTTATCCGAGTCGTTCGTTGCAGATAAGATCAAAGCAAAATATAATTCATTTATTTACAATATCACTCCTTATATTTTGGGGGCAATTGTTAGGGCTGGATTTTTATAATACATGATCCTTACATGTGATCCTAACCAGTGATCCTTGTTTCTTTGGCAGATAGTGATCCTCAGCAGAGTTCCAGGATCAGGATCACGGACCATTATAGGATCCTCATGCTAACAGTTGCTTTCATTGATCTTAATGTCATTTTGCAGAAATATCTAGCAGGATCCGCTCTTAGCATCACAATCAAGGGACGCTTCTTTACAACTTTGGCATATGCTTAATCAGAGATGAACGTTGTGAAGGATATGGAAACTTGGCATGATTTAAGGGCGATAATTTAGGCTAGATTTACTTTTATTTCTAAAGGGGTAATGAGCTGATTATTAGTCTTTTTACCTAAAATAGGCCACCTACACTTGTATATATAACACTCTTCCCCATCCGGAAGACACACAACACAATTCTCACACGCTTAGACACACATTACGATAGTGATCCTTGTACTCAGCTCATTATCATCCGAAATTGTAACCATATTTTGATATATTGAAGTTGGTGATCGGTAGTTGCCATCACCCGAGGTTTTTTATGCCGGAGATCATACATTGATCAAGGGCTTTTTCCTCGTATAAATCATTGTGTCTTTGCATATTTCATACTGAAGTGATCCTTTACTTTTTCAATAAACCAAGCATCATTCCCCATTTACTTAGAGTTTGGTTGCATTATCCTTGTGTGATTTTTGACCAAAACATGAATGAAGCACCAATTGCCCCATGGTGGGCGCCAAACTGTTTTGGTCAAAAATCACACAAGGATAATGCAACCAAACTCTTTGTAAATGGGGAATGATACTTGGTATGATGAACAAAGATAAGGATCACTTAAATGAAAATTGCACAAGTGACACAAGGATTTATACGAGGAAAAAGCCCTTGATCAATGAATGATCTCCGGCATAAAAAACCTCGGGTGATGGAAACTACTGATCACCAAACTTCAATAGAACAAACAATGTTTACAACTTCGGATGGTAACGAGCTAGGTACAAGGATCACTATAGTATCGTATGCTAAAGCGTGTGAGAAATGTGTTGTGTCTTCCAAATGCTGAAGAATGCCCTTTGTATAAGTGGGTGTGGTCGTATTTTAGGCAAATCACCTAACTACTAGCTCGTTACCCCTTTAGGAATAGAAGTAAATTTAGCCTAACTAATTGCCCGTAAATTGTGCTAAGTTTCCATATTTTTCATAACGTCTATTCTTGGTTATGCATGTGCGAAATCAGCGTGACAGATTCCTTGATAACGTTGCTAAGACCAGATCCAACTCGTAATTCCTGCAAAACAATATTAAATTCAAAGAGAGTAATCGTTAGTATGAGGATCCTTAGGATGATCCATGATCCTGATCCTGAAGCTCTTCTGAGGATCACTATCTGCCAAAGAAACAAGGATCACTTGTTAGGATATCATGTAAGGATCACAGGTCATTAAAATCCTGCCCTAACAATACCTGCCCGGAGTAATTTATCTACCTCCTCCTAGATAATGGAATTCCTTTCAGGTGCAAACTTCCTCCTTTTTTGATGAATTGGCTAGAATGACCTATCAATGCCAAGTTTATGAGTAATTATATCTTTAGATATACCTGTCATGTCCTCATGCTTCCAGGCAAAGGTAGTTTTCCTTCTTTTAAGGAAGGATACTAGATCCTGTTCAATGTTGCTGAGGATCCCTGATCCTATGAAGACCTTGGATTCAGGATCATGAGGATCTATAAGGATTTCTTGTACATCCTGTTCTCTTGCCTCCAAGACGTCTCTTGGAGTATACATTAGTTGCTATTGCTCCCTTGGTCTTGAGGCTGGCTTCATTGATGAGGTATAACAATTCTTAGCTTCTAAGCTTCACGCATTGACGATAGGTAGATGGGACTGCCTTCATGTCATGTATCCATGGCCTGCCAAGGATAACATTACAATAGGATAAGCAATCTATAACACAAAATTTTTATAAGAATGGAGTCCTTCAATATAGATGGGGAGTTTGATGTCCCCCAATGTATTCTTGGTTTCTCCGCTGAATCCCACAAGAACTGAGGATCTTGGGACAATGTCTGATTCAGGAATGTTCATCTTCTTGAGGACATCAAGCTGAATGATGTTTACTGAGCTTCCTCCATCTATCAGGATCCTGTGAACAAAGTGGTTAGATATAAATAAAGTAATAACAAGACCGTCATGATGAGGATCATGGATGTCAACACGATCATCCTCATCAAAAGTAATAACTTTATCCTTGGTAACAGTGGAGGTTCGAATGGGTCTATCCCTATTATCCATCTTGGTTTCCTTGGCATGCCTCTTGGCTGCTGAAACGGAAGTACCACAAATGTCTGATCCACCGGATTTGAAGTTTATAACTTGTGCATCTGCTGGAGGAGCAGGAGCTCTTTCTGGGATCCTCTCAGGATCCTGGGTCCTTGACTTCTTTCTTCCAAAAAGCTCCTTCAAGTGCCCCTTGCTTAACAAATAAACAATCTCTTTTCTCAGTGCAATACACTCTTCAGTGAGATGCCCGATATCCTCGTGATATGCACACCATTTAGATTTGTCTTTTGTAACAGCTGTTTTATCACTTTTTCTAGGCCATCTTGCTTTTTCACCTAAATTCTGCATTGCAAGAATCAGTTCATTGTTATCAACAGAAAACCAGTATTTAGAAATGGGAGGATAATCCTCATCATCCTCTTCCTGTTCTACTACATGCACGTTCTGGTTGTCAGATTTGTTGTAGGACTTAAACTTGTTATTCTTGAAGTAGGATCCTTGATTTTCCTGTTTCGAGGATCCTGCCAATCTCTCCTGGATCCTTTTATCATCCTCTAATCGGATGAATCTAAGGGCCCTGGTTCTCACTTCATCAAGATTCCTACATGGGGTCATAACAAGATCATCATAGAATAATGAATCCCTAAGCAATCCCATTTTAAAGGCTTCCACAGCCGTAGCTATATCCAGATTAGGAATGTCTGAGGATTCTTTACTAAACTTAGTGATGTAATCTCTAAGTGATTCATTTTGACCTTGTGTTACCCTATATAGATCACTAGTTAAACATTCAAATTTTCTGCTACATGAGAATTGACTATTAAACAAATTAACTAGATTAGCAAATGAAGTAATAGAGTAAGGGGGAAGACTTAGCAACCATTTAAGAGCTGATCCTGTGAGTGTGGATCCAAAACCCTTGCATAAACATGCTTCCTTTAACCTCTCATGAATTGGATTGATCTCCATCCTTTCTCTATATTGAGCTACATGTTCCTCTGGATCCGTCGAACCATCATACAAGTTCATAGTTGGTATCTGGAACCTTTTGAGTATCTCAGCATCACAAATAGGTGGTGCAAAACGAGATATCCTATGGCTACTGTCTGCGATCTCAGGAATGGGCTTAACCACTCCTGGAACACTAGATATCATATCCTTCAGTTTCTGTAACTCCCTAGCCATAGCTTGGTTAATACATGTATCCTGCATAAAGCCATGGTTAGTGTTGTAAGAATTATTCAAAGTGTTACCTCCCGAAGGATTCAAGGTTGGAATCCCAGATGTGAATCATATTGTCGAGATTCTGGTATGATGGAAGGACCAGAAGTAGCAATGGTTTGCATTGGAATGAAGTCTCCTTGATGAACATCTGAACTTGGAGGTTGTACACTTCTTAAGAATCCTTGATCCTGAAAGATGTTGGATCCTTGAACCTGAAAGGAGGATCCTTGAACCTAAGAGGATCCTAGAACCTGAGAGGATCCTTGGACCTGCGAGGATCCTTGGACCTGCGAGGATCATTGGACCTGGGAGGATCCTTGAACCGTGTGCGTCCCCATATATCCTCCTGAGCTGACGAAGGATCCCTGATGCTGGAAAGAGGATCCCAAAGGCTGAAAATAGGATCCTAGGGCCTGAGTCATTGCCGATGATCCATAACGCGTCCCTGTTAATCCACCTAGGTATTGGTCATCCGGAGCTGCAGAATGCTGAGAGGTTATGACTGGGGTGTCGAAATTCAGCGATCTAGGCATCAATGGAGAATGATTCTCCACTGATCTCTTCTGTATCTTAATATCACCAATCTCCTTGAGAATCCTTCCGTTGGTTTTGTCCTGCTCTTGTATGTGATCCTTCATCTGCAAAATCAAAGAAAAAAGATCACTAGTAGTAGGGTTAGAAGAAACAGAAGAAGTTGGTGGTTTAGGAAAAATGGGGCTTGGTCTTTTTGCAGCATTTTTAGCATTCTTCTGAGATCCAGAAGGTGGAGGAGGCAAAGGTGGAACGCCCTGTGAAGAGTTCATTGCGGGCATAGAACTTGAAGTGCTCTTTGCTGAAGAAGCCATCTGCATGGTTGTAATGAACCGAAATCATCACAAAAACAAGAATTTCTTAGGAATGAAGCACCAATTGCCCCACGGTGGGCGCCAAACTGTTTTGGTCAAAAATCAAGCAAGGATAATGCAACCAAATCTTTTGTTGTGAGGTGTGATGCTTGAATATATGAACAATTGTATGAACAACTTGCAAATCAAATAAAGAGGTGACACAAGGATTTATACGAGGAAAAAGCCCTTGATCAAGAGTTGATCTCCGGCATTAAAGACCTCGGGTGATGGAAACTACCGATCACCAACTAAGATTAAACAAAAGGTTGTTACAAGTCGGGATGATAACAAGCTTGTTACAAGGATCACTAGTGTGAAAAAGTGTAAAAGTGTATGAGATCGCCAAGTAAACTGCTGAGAGCTGTTTGAGAGTGTGTGTGATTGCTAAAATTAGCCAAGTGTTCTAACTCAAGCTTGTTATCCCCTTTTAAATTTAGAAAATAACTAAATAACTAATTGTCCGCTAATCATGCTAGCTTCCCACGATCTCCATAACGTTCACAAGAGCCAAGCACGTGCAGAATATTGAGGGAATATGCTCCACGAATATCGCCAAGACCAAGTCCAAGCATATACTCCTGCAAAACAACTTCATATTCAAAGTAGACAATCGTTAGTGTAAGGATAACAATGAGGATCCTGGATCCTGATCCTGCAACACTCTCTGAGGATCACTAATTCAAACAGAATTAAGAATCCCTGACCCTGATAGTACTTGAGGATCTGTGATCCTTAGGATTGGAAAATCCTCCCCTAACACCAGCCGCAACAAAAGACAAGTCCAAATGGTGTGCATATCAAGAGGATTTCGGACATCTCACTGAAGATTGTATTGCCCTTAGAAAAGAAATTGGTTACTTGTTAAGCAAGGGGCACTTGAAGGAACTTTTGGGAAGAAAAAAAGTCAAGGATCCAGGATCCTAAAAAGATCCCAGAAAGAGCTCCTGCACCTCCGGCAGATGCACAAGTTTTAAACTTCATATCGGGTGGATCAGACATTTGTGGTACTTCCTTTTCAGCAGCCAAGAGACATGCCAAGGAAACCAAGATGGATAACGGGGATAGACCCATTCAAACTTACACTGTTACCAAGGATAAAGTTATTACTTTTGATGAGAATGATCGTGTTGATGTCCAGGATCCTCATCATGATGGTCTTGTTATTACTTTATTTATATTTAACCACTTTGTTCGCAGGATCCTGATAGATGGCGGAAGCTCAGTAAACATCATTCAGCTTGATGTCCTCAAGAAGATGAATATCCCTGAATCGGATATTGTACCAAGGTCCTCAGTTCTTGTGGGATTCAGTGGAGAAACCAAAAACACATTGGGGGACATCAAACTCCCCATCTATATTGAAGGACTTCATTCTTATCAAAAATTCTGTGTTATAGTTTGCTTATCCTGTTGTAATGTTATCCTTGGCAGGCCATGGATACATGACATGAAGGCAGTCCCATCTACCTACCATCAATGTGTGAAGCTTCCTAGTCCATAGGGAGTGGTAAAGATTGAGAGTGATCAACAAGAAGCTAAGAACTGCTAGACATCGTCAATGAAACCAGCCTCAAGACCAAGGGAGCAATAGCAATTAAAGTATCCTTCAAGAGACGTCTTGGAGGCAAGAGAGTAGGATGTGAAAGAAATCCTTGTGGATCATCATGATCCTGAATCTAAGATCTACATAGGATCAGGGATCCTTGGTAATATCGAAAAGGATTTGGTATCCTTCCTCAAGAGGAGAAAAACTACCTTTGCCTGGAAGCATGAAGACATGACAGGTATATCTAAGGATATAATTGCTCATAAACTTGGCATTGACATGTCATTCAAGCCAATCCACCAAAAGAGGAGGAAGTTTGCAACTGAAAGGAAAGCTATTATCCAGGAAGAGGTAGACAAATTACTCCGAGCTGTAGGATCGGTGATCTAACCCGAATGAGTCGTTCAGAGGAGTTTTACTTTGTTTCAGGTGCGGAAAACAAGAAACAAAGCTAGAAACAGTTGATTCTTCACTTTAACTACTGATTGTATTGATTAGAAGCTCAATTACACTCAGTCCTCACAGCGGCAGCACTTCGGTATGGAATTCGTACAACTGATAATGATTTCGCCCAAGAGACACATATATATAGTATCCAGATTTCACTGCAGATGACCATCTGACCACATGAGCGAAATCAGAACATGTGATTTCGCCTGAAATCACCTCTCAGACACTATGAGCGAAATCAGACACTTAACATGCTCAACTATCCTATTTTCTCGTAAAACGTGCCCTAATTTATACAATGCAATCTAAGACTCGATACAAGATGAAGTCGACAGATGCATGCACCAACAGACCCCCCCTCAGATGTTAATGAGTCCTCGAGTCTCAGACCATGCCCAACTCCCCCTAAGATGTTGACGAGTCATCAAGTCTTTGACCATGCCATTTCTTCACTTCTTCAGTCTTGATAAGTCTCTGGGCTTCTCTCTTTCTATCTTCTTCAACAGACTCCCCTTTAACAATGTGCTGGTATTTCTTTGTTCTTCAGCAGCATCTGTATCAGGATCGTTGTCTAGCTTTCTATCCCACAGCTTCTCAGGATCAATCAGCCTGACTCTTCATGTTCCAAGATCGTTGCCTGGCTTTAACTTTCACCACAGAATCGAAACTTGGCTCTTGATTGGCTTACGATCGATAACCTGACTCATGTTTTGTCTACTCGGATGGCTTCAGACTCCCCCTCTCGATTTGTTGGGATCGTAGCCTGGCTTGTTAAAAAATCACAGAAACCTCAGGTATCGGAACCAGGCACTCGATCTTCAAGTTCAAGATTGAAACCTGGCTATTCCTGCACATTCTTAAACCAGAAATAAATTCTCTAAATTTAACAATTCGAATATAAACATATGCACCAACACGCTGATATAATCAGACGACTCCCTCTCATAAACATATGCACCAACAACGACTCCCTCTCAAAAATAACTATACTTTATGATGAACCAATTGTTGATTTAAAAGCATAATTTGATATTCAATGTACACTATCTCCCCTCACAACAATGTCTTCATGTTTAGCACTCGGAATTTTGAAAATAAGCTTTCCAACATCAGTTGTCGAAAATCTTTTTGACTTTTTCAAAATTTATGCTAAAACACACACAAAATCTTTTTGGAATTTTCTGAAAGAAAGTAAATGACACCAATTGTAGAATTAACAGAATGCGGAAATGAAATATTTACAGACAATATTTTTGTGAGTCTGTGTAAGAGGATCATATCAGTTTATGAGACATGTCACCAACACCGTTAAGCTGCATTACATTTTAAGTTTTAAACAATTCACCTAGATTGTCAGTATATTTGTCCACTTAAATTTTCACACACATTTCAACTGATCCATGATATGGTGTTAATGTTTTAAGCTCTTGAACTTATTTGTGTGTCTCATTACTTGAATATACTCCCATATCCAGATCCCAATATTCAGTCTTACAGGTGAGTATACCACAGATGATATCTGTATAGGGATTAGGTGCGAGGGCCGTGAGAGCTCAGGTCGATACTTCCGTATACGGAAAGAGATGACGTCTTTGACTTTTCGGTGTGTCCCCTTTAGAGGATCTTTTTGTTTCGACAGCAGCGACTATCAATTTTATTGTTTCATCAGCTTGCTGAGGGCGATGCTATGTTTCAAGCATTTGCGGAAAGCATTATCCGGGGACTAGGTCAGTACTTCCATACAACAGAAGTCCCGGGATAATACCCTAGATATCACTGAGCAAAAAGACCTAGTATCTCAGAATAAGAGACCTTTCAAACAAGATTTCAGGGGTTACCTATATATCCAAGATGTTGTTACCCACAGAATAAGCAAGTTTGATTTTAGGTTTATATCTCGTCACAATTTACTAAGTGTGTAAAAACCTACTGACACATCCGCAGTGAGATTGTTTATCACATTTTTATCTTTCCAAATCTTTAGCATGTTGTGACAGCCTACTGATGTACTATCATCTACTCTTGTCACAGCAAAACTCGTTTTTCATTTTATAATATTTTTGGCTTTTTCAAATTTTCTAATGTTTTTGGATTTTCTGAAAATTTTCTACTCCCCCTAAAATGCAAACACATTAAAAGAAATTTGAAAAACAAACTGAACTCTTGACCCAATTGAAAAACAAAACTATACAGAAACTTGACAACTGACATCGATTCACATCAAATCGACATTCACTAGGCTTAAACAATCCGAGCTCCCCCTTTCAACAAACCATTTTCTCATTTAGATCTCAAAACACTTAAGTTTGTTTTAATCAAAATGATTTTTTCCGGAAAATGAATTTGTTTTTACCAATTGTAGGTTTACCACTTGTAAAGAACGGGGATATGGTTCATCATCTTGTCAGTTTTATCAATTGTAGTAAATCAAGTACAAATTAATGTCCCTGATTTACTGTTTGACAATCAAGCAACCTCTGTACCACTTGTAAAAAAAATAACCACTTGTAGGATCACAAACAATACCACATGTAGGAATGTTACGTCTACATAAACCGTTTTACCAATCAGGATGCCGATTCCTGCTTCGTACTTACCAACCTGGAAGCTCCGGCGTAGTCCTTCAACCTGTAAAATTTGAATACTATCAAAAATTCTCATACAAACTCATTAAACATGAATGATGTCGATTCCTGATCCACGATATAAACTAGGGATCTCCGGCATAGTCCTAAGACTGTCAACGGAAACAGACTTCCATCCAAGTCTTTTCAGACTTGATGGCTTTCAATTCTTGCGCAGTAGGGTTGTAAGTTGCCTTTTTAGTTGCATAAAAATCTTTAACCCCTTTGCTTTCCCATTCAACATTTTCCCAAAAATTTTCTTTACATTCCCATTGAATGTTTTCTCGACATCAAACTTAGTTTTCTCGGTGTAAAACTGTCCCGAGATTTCAACATTTCCAACATGTTGTTTAACCTCTTCAAACTTCAGTGATGGAAATTCATCATCATTCACTAAAATCTTCATCTCAACCTGTGGCTCTTCTGGCTTTGTGGAACCAGATTCATCGCCGACTTTATCATCAACCTTTTTAACAACCCACACTTGGTTGTCTTTCTCTTTCTTTTTGTAAAAATTCCTTTTAGAACACTCACCAACCTCATATGTAGAGTTTTCAAAAACTTTAAGTTTTTCGATTGGTGGTTCAACATCAACAACTTTTTCTTTCATTTTCTTAGAAACTCCCTGTTTTGTTTTGGTATTTTTAGGACAGTTCCATCCAATGTGACCAGCTTCATTGCATTTGTAACAGGTTCGAGTTTTCTTTGGATGAAACACTCCAGTTCCATTCCTCTTCTTTTCAGCAAGAAACTCCTGATTTGACTGTCTCCAGAATGGTTTCTTCTGTTCCACTTCTGCACTTCCTCCTGACACAAATTCAGTTTTTGTTTTAGAATTTTTCATATTTTATGATTTTCTGGTGGAATAAAACCTAAACTTTTCTTTTTGTAGCTACGATTTTGGTTAGGTTTCTTTTGAAAACCAAGACTAGAATTGTAACCCTTTTTCTTGTTTAGACGTTGTTGAACTCTTGAAGTGTATTTTTTAGGTTTTCCAGTAAGATTTAAATCTTTTATTTCAGAAATATTGATTTCTGTCATCTTGAAAACCTTTTTGATCATGTCAAAACGAACACTTCTTATTTGGAACTCTTTGTCAGAGTATAATTTGTCCGAATCATTTAAAGTGTATACGACTTCAAATGTTTCATCATCCAAATTTGCCTTTGATAACAAAAACTCTTTACTATAAGCCTTTTTGACCGACGACTTTTGACTGTTGACTGATGAACTTGACCCTCCAGACTCAGACTTTGACTCGGACTCCTCATCAGTATCCAACACCTGATCGACCACCTTTTTGATTAACTCGGACTCATGATCAGTGTCAGACGAGGTAAACGTGACGTCAATGTTTTCTGGTAATTCATCAGTTGTGTCGGTTTTTAGCTTTATATTGACTGCTTTTTCAAGTTGCTCCTCATTTGGTTTTCTAGGAGAATACCCTTCCCAGATTGGAGGCGGACACTTGTGATAGCTAACGGTCGGTTTCTTACCACTATCTTTCTTCTTGGGCTTCTCATCTTGAAAAGCTTCCATACCTGCAACAGTTGGCTAAATACGATCAATGAGATAATCAGAACTAGAATAACTTTGCAATAAACGTCTAATTCTCTCATTCTCGATCTTTTCTGTCTCCAACTCTTGCTTCCATTTAGTACTCTCTTCGATGTATAAATTTATAGCTTTCTACTTTGTCATCATAACAGCATTCATCAGCGTTAGTGCCTTTTCTCTTTCTGAATTTGTCTTTTGAAGGCCAGTTACTGTTTTGTTCAAGACATCATAGGATTCTTTCACATAGTTGAGATTGAACAGCAACTGCTCTTTCTTCTTCTCATACTCAGCAATTATATCATCTTTTGTTGCACATTCCTTGCATGCTTCCAAACACTTCGTGCAAGGCTTGACAACTTCAACAATCTTCTCAACTTCGATTGTTTTCACCACTTCAACCACGTTTTCTGCCTCAATCACCTTCTCATCTTTAGCAATCTCCTCAGCGACACTTTCAACATTCACATTTTGAACAACATCTTCAACTTTAGATTGTTGTTGTTCTTTAGCAGCTCGTTTCTCCTTTAGCTTCTCCATGCGATCTGCAAAATAGAAATGAAAACTTTCAGAAGAAAGATGAGTTTTAGCAATATTGATATGTTTTTCTTCCTCATCATCACTGCTGCCATCTGGAGGTGATTGATCAAACTGTGTAGATTTTTTAGAACTAGCATCTGATAAACCAGAATCAGATGGTGTTTGAGCAAAAACAACTTCTTTTTCTGAATTAACATCATTATGTACACTCTCATCTGCACTTTGTAAACCTTCATCAGCACTTTTTGAGCTTTCGTCAGGTGTAACAGACTCTTCCTCCACATTCTTCACAGTCTCTCCAATAGACTTCATCCATGTGCCAAACATGTCTGGTTCTCTAACAATCTTAGCAATGAACGCTTTGAAATCACCCTTTTCATCAACAAACATATCCCAGCTGAAGCCTTCAGGTAGTCTTTCATCATCTTGATCGACTAAACATGCTTTGCTTTCAGGTGATATGTAGTTGTTCCAGTTGAAGTCTACCAAACACGCTCTCTTTGAATCCTCAATCTTCCTACCATGAGCCGTTTGTGGTTCTTGTTGTTGACCAACCTGTTGATAAATGGCTTTCAGGTAGTAATCGTCTTTTCCAAACGGATTCTGAGCACCACTAACTTCCCTGTTCTTGCACTCTCGCTTGAAATGGCCTTTCTCCCTGCATCGAAAACAAGTAACTTTAGATTTATCAAAACCTAAAGTAGAAACATGTGCATCGAGAAAGTCATTTCTCCCAGTGATAAGCTTGAACTTTTCAGCTCGTCTGAGTACACTTGCTAGACACCATTTGATATCCATCAGTTCCATTTCTTTGGCATCTATCTGATCGTAATCCTCTTTGGTGAGCATAGGATTCTCGATCCGACCAGCTACTAGACCCTCATAAGATAGCAACACAGAACCAAGTAAAGCCATGTGGTCTTTCGCAGTTTCCTCAGAAAAACTTTGACCTTCTGGAAGATTTAGAGCGATATTGCATTGAATCACATAACCATTTCCAGTCTTTGTGCTCTGAGAATGAAAACTCGTATTTGACTCTTTCGGATTGACACTAGGAAATGATGAGTACCCACTGTTGCTGTTGTTTGAACCTTGATCAACCTTTTCTTTTGAATCTCCAGCACTAAACGCAGTCTGGATTTTCGGACTTCTCTCGGATTCTTGAACCGGAACACTACCTTTATAGTACATCTTTACATCCTGTTGACCACTTGGACTGTTCATCCTCGCGATCTTTTGTTGTTCCAGATCCTAACTTTCGATCTTTTCGATAAACTGAGAAATTGTTAGCCCATTATAAACACCCGTATTCTTCAGAATCCTCAAATACGTTCCCCACTCTTTCTGTGGTAACGCATCGGCTAGCTTGTCTACCCACTCTTCACGATCTTTTGTAATACTTAACATTGACATGGATCGCACTAAGTGACAGTAGCGATTAATCAATTTCTTCGTATCCTCACCCGGTAAGCAGCTGAACAAATCAAATTCTTTCTTGAGCAACGCCTTCTTGCTCTTAATCATGTTCTCACTACCCTCAAATTTGACTTTGAGTGCATCCCAAATCGATTTTGCAGTTTTGTCGTGCTGAAGCAATATGAAAATGTCTTCTTTGATGGCTTGTTGAAGCAGACTTATCATCATCTTCTCAGCTTTGTACATAAGCCTTTCTTGATCTGTAAACTCAGATAGCTCTTTGAGAACCTGCAAATCTGTTCGAGGCAACACGTATTTCTTCAAGATACATTCCCACGACCTAAGATGGTTTGTCTGAACCCAGTTCTCGAATCGGTCTTTCCACCCGTAGTATTCTTCAATACTCATCAATTTCAGGGGCTTTTGGGTGGTTCCCGTCTCATTTTCTAAACTCATAGCTTGAGCAATAGCAGCTGGAGCAAACGTTGTTGCAAACGCGTTGTAAAACTAAGTATCCATGATATGTTATCACGTTGTTCAAAAATAGTGACTTTCGAGCGAAATTAATCTGATTGCAGCTTCAAGCGAAATCTCACAACACAATCTGGAGTGAAATCACCATAATTCACCCTTGAGCAAAATCACAAGATTATCAGGAGCGAAATCAGGAGTGCACAGGAGCGAAATCTCTATTTATGTAACCCAGGAGCGAAATCCAAATATACTTTGGAGCGAAATAACTAACTTTGGCACACTGGAGCGAAATTAGTACTCAATCAGGAGGGAAATCAGACAGTTGATATCCCTGGAGCGAAATCTGATGTGTACTATGAGCGAAATCACAGGGTGTCCATACGAGCGAAATCAGCTCGGAGGTCAATTTGGTCCATTTTTAGTCCGAATTTAGGTATGAAACTTTCCAGGGTTTGTTAATGTCCAATTGTCTAAGATTTGTGAAATTTTGAGCAGGTTTTGTCCGTTAAAACTCGTTCTGGTGAAGAAAGAAGGTGTAGAAGTAAGAAAACTCTATGAATTCCAGCTAATCTCTACAGAACTCCTCCTCCTGAGCTCTGATACCAATTGTAGGATCGGTGATCTGACCCGAATGAGTCGTTTAGAGGATTTTTACTTTGTTTCAGGTGCGGAAAACAAGAAACAAAGCTAGAAACAGCTGATTCTTCACTTTAACTACTGATTGTATTGATTAGAAGCTCAATTACACTCAGTCTTCACACCGGCAGCACTTCGGTATGGAATTCGTACAACTGATAATGATTTCGCCCAAGAGACACATATATATAGTGTCCAGATTTCGCTCCAGATGACCATCTGACCACATGAGTGAAATCAGAACATGTGATTTCGCCTGAAATCACCTCTCAGACACTATGAGCGAAATCAGACACTTAACATGCTAAACTATCCTATTTTCTCGTAAAACACGCCCTAATTTATACAACGCAATCAAAGACTCGATACAAGACGAAGTCGACAGATGCATGCACCAACACGAGCAGGTATGATTAGAGAGGTTAAGTATCCAAGATGGTTAGCCAATGTGGTTGTTGTTCAAAAGAAAAATGGAAAGTGGATGGTATGTGTCGATTTTACTGACTTAAACAAGGCACGTCCCAAGGATCCTTTCCCATTACCCCACATTGACTCCATGGTGGATGCTACCGCAGGTCATGAGTTGCTGACTTTTATGGATGCTTCATCTGGATTTCAACAAATTCAGATGGAACCATCTGATCAAGAGGATACAGCCTTTATGACCACAACTAGTATATATTGTTATATTGCTATGCCATTTGGACTACGAAATGCAGGTGCTACTTGTCAAAGGCTAGTCAATATGATGTTTAAGGAGCAAACTGGACACACTATGGAGGTCTACATAGATGACATGGTGGTTAAGTCCAAAAAAGCTGAGGATCACCTTAGATACTTGGAGGAAGCATTCGATATCCTTGATAAATTTAATATGAAACTAAACCCTTCCAAGTGTCACTTTGGTGTTAAAGCAGGAAAATTCCTAGGCTATATGGTAACAAAAAGAGGCATTGAAGCAAGTCCAGAGCAAATCAAGGCAATTGTGAATACAAAATCTCCTGCCAATGCAAAAGATGTGCAAAGATTGACAGGGAGGATCGCAGCCTTGAACAGGTTCATATCCAGGTCATCAGAAAAGTGCAAGGAATTCTATGACATTTTGAGAAAAAACAAGAAATTTGAATGGACTGAAAAGCATGAAAATGCTCTCAAAGCTCTTAAGGATTATCTATCCTCAGCTCCTGCCTTGATGAAACCAGAAAAATGGGATATATTATCCTTATATCTAGCGGTATCCTCTACAGCAGTAAGTGCAGTACTTGTTAAGGATCACCAAGGTACACAACATCCTATTTATTATGTAAGTAAGAGTTTGCTTGATGCTGAATACAGGTATTCACATTTAGAGAAACTTATCCTTGCATTGATTATGACATCTACTAAATTAAGACATTATTTTGAAACTCATGCCATTATTGTTAAGGCTAATTTTCCAATTAAGAATGTTCTCAGAAAACCTGAAATGTCAGGAAGGATAGCTAAATGGGCAGTGAAGCTTAGTGCTTATGATATAAGATATGAACCAAGGACTACCATTAAATCCCAAGCCTTAGCTGACTTTGTGGTAGATTTCAGTAGTGACTTGCAAAGGGAAGCTGAGTTAGAAGTCCAACACCTAGAGGAAACTAAGGATCCTTGGATACTCTTCACTGATGGAGCTTCTAATGTTAAAGGAACTGGGCTTGGAATACTACTAAAATCAGCACATGGGGACATAATACCCCACTCAATAGCTTGTGAGTTTCAAACTACTAACAATGAGGCTGAATATGAAGCCTTGATAGCCGGTTTGCAAATTGCCAAGCATATGAGGATCAGGCATCTCAAGGTACATGTAGATTCATTGATAATTACTAATCACTTTAATGGATCCTATGCTGTTAAAGGTGAAAAGCTAATCAAACATCTAGAGATAGTCATAGAATTGACACTCTCTTTTGTTTCTTTTAGTTTGACACAGGTACCCAGAGAAGAAAATGCAGAAGCTGATGCATTGGCCATTCTAGGATCATCCTGAAAGATTCCAGAGGATATCAAGATCCCTGTTATCCATATCCTAACCCCTGCGATTGAGGATCATGTAGATATGGAGATAGGAGAGGATTCTGCAATCATCCCAGTGATGACACACAATCTCATTCAGGATCATGGATCCTTCCAATCATGAGATATATCCAACATGGAGAGATTCCTACAGGAGAAAATCCCAGGGCTTTCAAAATTAATGTATCTCAGTTTACAATATTGAACAACATGTTATATAAACGATCTCTTGCAGGACCATATCTAAGATGCATTGAGGATCCTGAAACCAAACTGGGGGCAAGGCATTATTCTCAAGGATCCTGAGGACAAGATACTATTGGCCTACTATGATGAAGGATGCAGTGGATTATGCCAAGAAGTGTGATCCTTGTCAGAGACATAGTAACATCCTTCACCAACCAGCAGAGCTCTTGCATCCTATATCCTCTCTTGGCCATTTATGAGGTGGGGAATAGATATAGTTGGTAAACTTCCCAAGGCACCTGGTGGAAAAGTGTTCATGCTTGCTATGACTGATTACTTCTTAAAGTGGATAGAGGCTGAAGCCTTTGCTCAAGTCAGAGAAAAAGAAGTGATATCCTTTATCAAAAGAAACATTATTACTAGATTTGGTATTCCTTCTGAAATTGTTTGTGATAATGGATCCCAATTATTGGGAGTAGAACTACTAACTTTTTGTGACAGTTGGGGGATTAAGATGATAACATCAACACCAGTCCACCCACAAGCTAATGGTCAGGCAGAATCATCCAACAAGATCACCATCAACAATTTGAAGAAGAAGCTTGGATCCAAGAAAGGAAAGTGGGCCGAAGAACTACCTTATGTATTATGGGCTGATAGAACAACTCCCAAGAATGCTACTGGCCAAACTCCATTTTCCTTGGTATTTGGAGCAGAATCAGTGATCCCTACAGAGATGGTGGTTCCTACTTCAAGGACAAGCATTTGTGATCCTGAAGGAAATGCTGAAAACTTGATTCAAGTACTGGATACTATAGAAGAACTTAGGGATTTGGCAAGGATAAGGATGGCTAGTTATCAACAAAGGATGGCTAGTTATCAACAAAGGATGGCTGGAGCCTACAACAAGAATGTCAGGATCAGGAACTTTCAAGTTGGTGATATGGTGTTGAGGAAAGCATTCCAAAATACCACAAATCCTACTGATGGAAAGTTGGCACCTAAGTGGGAAGGTCCCTATCTTATTGAAGCTGAGGCAGGAAAGGGGGCATATCGATTGCTAACAATGGAGGGTGATTTGCTACTAAGAGCCTGGAATGCTGTCCATCTGAAGAAATATTTCATGTAGTAATGATCCAGGATCCTCTACCATTTTCATGATCCATATCCTCGAAGGATCCTAACAGGATAAGGGATCCTCATTTTGGTAATGATCTAATCTCAAACTATTTCATTCTTTAATTATCCTATATACAAGGAGAAGGATCCTGGATCCTTTATCCTACTTTCACTTGATTCTGAGTTTTGCAGAAGGTTCATGTATTCTTAACTAAGGATTGAGTAACCACAGAAGTCTCCAGTTATTTGGGCTTGACCCCAGTTTTTTGGGCCTGTCCCCTGTATCGCCAGTAGCGCACGATGATCCTGGTATAGTTCATGGCAATGGGACCAGTACTCGCTTTAAGGGCTGACAATTGCATTGTACTGGCTGTATCCGGGATCCTACGTATAATGGTAGACGTACCATACATCCTTTCCTAAGGTTTCTAACGTCTTCACGTTAGCTAAGGTTTTGGCATTTTCATGTCACTAAGTTTGGATAGTCGCCAGTGAGGGCCACACTCTAGTTTACACAATATCCTTTGGGCTTGTCCCAAGTTTTTTGGGCTTGTCCCCAGTTTTTTTTGGGCTTGTCCCCAGCTTTTTGGGCTTATGTCCAGTATATTGGGCTTGTCCCCAGAATTGTTGGGCTTGTCCCCAGTTGCTAACTCTTCTCTTGTATTGGCTTAGTCCCAAGTTCTGTTTCATTTCAGGTTTTTGAAGTTAAACAACTAAGGATCCTTGATCCTAACCTTTCATTAAGGTTTGTTTTTTGGTTATCCTGATTGTAAATGTTAAAGGTTTAGGATCCTAACTTGGATTCTCAGGTATGATCCTTGATTATTTTGATTTTATTCTTTATTTATCTAAGTGACCCTTATTCTTTGACAACAGGACACATAATCCTTAAGTTACATTAATTTTTTGAATTATCTATTATAGGATATTTGATCCTTGATCATATCTTAAACTTTTTGACATGATTTATTAAACTTTTCTTCATTACTTAGTAAATTCAAACAAAGTGTATAATAGCAACTGAAAGGTAAAGTATATACAAATGTAACAACACATGACAAGCCAAAAAGATTAAAGTTTTATTTATTCACAAAATGTTAAACCCTTAAAGGTTGTCAAAATTACCAACCGAAGTTTCCACCAGCAATACGTGGCCCGTCCGCTTGGGTTGGCAAAGGGTGTCCATTGTTAACAGGTCTTAAAAGTGGAGGAAATAGAAGATGGCAGGATAACAAGTGGTTTCATTCCCCAAACAGAGGATCCCTCCACCACCTATTATCCTACCTATTGTTCAAAGGATCCATGATTATCAACCCTAATAGCTATTTTTAGTTATTACAGACCATCATTGTTTGAAATCAAAACATCACCAAAACACTAAAAAAATGGGCTCCGGCCGCGTCTAGATAAATCCTTCATCGCCCATTTCTGCAGCTCACACCTTCGCTGCATCACCATCACCACCAGCATCAGCATCACCAGCTTGATCCTTAGCCCCGCTGCCACTTGCCTCAATCGCCAAGACCTCTGTAGCCTTCTCATCATCATCCTGCTCATCTAGCTTCGCCTTCCAGCCCTCCTGGTCCCAATTGGTCCTGTCAAAATCAGGATCCTCAGCCTCCTGGGGCCATTTGCAGCTTGATCTTGTACATGGTGATGGTAGCAGAGACTTTAGCATCCTCCAGCACCTCAAGCTTCTCATGATCAGCATTTATCTAGGCCATGACCACCTGCTTCTTTGCCAGATTGATCCTTGGCCAGGAAGATCTTTTGGAACTCCAGATGTTTTTGCTCAGCCTCTTCGACATATGCATCAAAGAGCATCTGGATCTCGGCGAATTTCTGCAATAAAGACAAGATAAAGTTCAGGATCCATGATTCTCAAGTGGGCAGGATAATCAATCAGGATCAGTGGTCCTTACATCGGCAAAGTATTCCTCAAACTGGTGGTGGATGAGAGGCAAGCCTTCCAGATTATTAGCCTCAGTGGCCTTCCTTTTCTTTCCTCCCTTGCCTTTGGAGGTAGTGGGCTTAGGCATTGGAACAATGGGGCTAGCAGCAGCCTTCCCAGAACAGGCCGACCTTGAAGATTTTCCAGCACCTACCAATCCAACACAACAGATAAGTATTCTTGTTTTGTTTTCATTTAAACATTTAATTATATAAAAACTTGGATACTTACTTGATATTGTAACTGAGCAGGAGGATACTTCTTGAGAATCCTTGGTGTTTGCCTGAAATGATCTTGCTGCAGGATCAAGACTCCAGAAAGCAGTGATCCTCTCTTTTGTTACAGGCGATGGAATGATATGAGAGACAGAGATAGCTGCAAAATAAAAGAGGAAAGATCAGTTATCCTCATAGGAACAGGGTTATCCTATGATCCTTCTATAAGGATCCTCTATCCTACCATGGGTGGCCCACTTTCTTGGGAGATCCTTCCCATCTGGGATAGAATCCCTCTTAACGAAGAAAAAATGCTTCTTCCAGTTGGTGTCATTCTTGGTGGTCTTAAGGATTGGGTGTGCATCACCGGGTTTGTGTTTGAGTAAGAAGCGGTGTGAACCATGGCTCACAATATTGTATAATTCCGCCAGTTCCTACATCCCCAATTCTATGTCTTCCTGCTCAATGATTCTCTCTAGGGTATATAAAACCCTCCACAACATTGGCATGGCCTGAATATAGCACATGCATGTCAGAGAGAAGAAGGATTCAGTGAAGGCATGGAAAGGATAGGAGTATCCTATCAGGAATGGAGTGGCCGGAAAAGCAACCTAGGTTTCAGAAACAAAATCGCTTTTGGCAGTAGGGTCAAAGGACTTGAAGACTGTATCCGCCGAAAAGCAATGGCGAATCCGGTCAATCTCCGGATCGGTAAAACTACAGAGTTCCCTCGGAATACTTTTGATAATCCCTTGGCTTTTCAAATGACTATCTTTATGGTGATCCTTAGCGGGGGACGATCGTAATTTCATTTTGACTTAAAGATTTCGAAGAAAAACAGAGTAAGAAGATGAAGAGAAGGGGAGTAGAAAGATACCTGATTGATCTTTGAATGAGGATTTAACGGAAGTAACGCACGAATTTAAATGCCTATCGATCCTTATCTCTAACCTATTTATAATGATGTATCTGCAGGATTGTCACTTCAATGATGTAAGATCAGCAACGGCTATATATCCGTTAGTCAGTTAGAGATAAGATCAAAATTATAACTCTTTTAATTACATTTTACTCCTTATATTTTGGGGGCAATTGTTAGGGGAGGATTTTCCAATCTTAAGGATCACGGATCCTCAAGTTTTGTCAGGATCATGGATCCTCAATTCTGTTTGAATTAAGGATCCTCAGAAGACATTGCCGGATCAGGTTTTAGGATCCTTGTTGTTATCCTTATACTAACGGTTGTCTTTATCATGTATGAATATGTTTTGCAGGAGTATACACCTTGGAGTTGGTCTTACCGATATTCTTGGGGAATATGCCCTCAATATTCCGTACGTGCATGGCTTTGTGAATGTTTTGGAGATCGTGGGGAGCTTGTACATTTAGCGGATAGTTAGTTAGTTTAGTTATTTCTAATTTAAAAGGGGATAACAAGCTTGAGTTAGAACACTTGGCTAATTTTAGCAAACACACACTCTTGAAACAGTTCTCAATAGCTCCCAACAGTTTACTTGGCGATTTCATACTTTTTTGCACATTGCACACTAGTGATCCTTGTAACAAGCTTGTTATTATCCCGACTTGTAAAAACCTTTTGTTTAATCTTAGTTGGTGATCGGTAGTTTCCATCACCCGAGGTTTTTTATGCCGGATATCAACTCTTGATCAAGGGCTGTTTCCTCGTATAAATCCTTGTATCGATTGTTCATTACATTTGCAAGTTATTAATACAATAGTTCAAGCATCATCCCTCACAACAAAGATTTGGTTGTATTATCCTTGCTTGATTTTTGACCAAAACAATAGTCGCTAAAAGGAAACAAGTTTCATACGATAAACAAATCATATTTAGTAGTATGTAAAACACAAAGTCTAACAAAACCAAAAAAATAATAAATTGCAAATCAATCCCGAATCTTGAATCACGGCCTTGAACCCTTGAACCAATCCTTTATTTCCTTATGTCGCAGCCGTGTTAAAAGAAATATAATTCTTTTCTGTTGTGTTCTTCGTGTCGTCGAACTACAAAAAAATATTATGTCCTCTCATTCTGTTCGTGCGCCTCTTCCCAATATCCTACTCTGCTGTGATATCTTCCCCTTGCTTTTCGTGCCTTCTAGGTATATTGTATTCTCCCCAAGAATTAAAGTTGGACTCAGATTCTAAAGTGGATCGCATGGAGATATGATTGGCTGGATCTAATTTCTTAAAATGGGCCTGAGCCTATGATTTGTGTCAACTGCATATCCTTGGTCAATAAAATAGCCAATTCACAAGACTTCCTTTGTTCTTGTCATAACCTTGGGAATTAATTCCACTTTCACATAATGTACACTTTAGTCCTTGAATTCTATAAAGTATTTTTATACAACTTATCTTTAATTGCAATTTAGACCTTCCATCTTGTAACTTTATTTAATATTTCTCGAATCATTTAAGCTCGTTTTAGTACTCGGTTAAGTATCTTCAATATTTCTCTATTTTAGCTCCATTTGCACGAGGACCTGCCCAACACAAAATAATATAATATAACGCTAAAACTAAATAAAAACAAATAAAAAGTGTACAAAAATTATACACTTTACACGGGACAAATATGTGTATTTTAACCCACATCAAATATCTCCACACTTAAACCTTTTTCGTCCCTGAAAAAGAATCTATGCATACGGAATCAGAGATTGATAAATACTCGGGTCAAAAACTTATTTATACTTGTTAAGATCAAAACTTGTGTTAGCCACGATTGCAAATATGTTTGTCCCTTTAAACCCAAACTTAGTTCTAAGCCCCTTATCATGCAAATTTAGTTCAAGTGCGGTCAATCTATCTAGGGTCTCACGCTAGAAGCTACGGTCCACGTAATCCCGCCTCAAGCTTATAGAACAAAAGGAACGATCACTGGACCAATTCCCAACCGTCTTATATCAAAACCAAGAGAATTTAAAATCAAATATTTTTTCTTCTTTTTTTTCTTTTCATTCTTTTTTTAATGAGCGTAGACGTTGCTTTCCCTAACCCAGAGGCATTCCGGTTATAGAGTCGCTATCCCCAACTCGGATTACTTAGGCTTCGGTACTTTTTACTTTTCTTTGCAAGGTCGATTTCACACACTCTAGCGGTAATCCGGTTGTAAAGTCACTATCCCCAACCCAAACTACATAGAAATGTGCTACTTTCATTCAGTTTCTAGCTCATTTTATTTTTTTCACTATTTTTTTTGCATGATCACAAATTCTAACGGTTTTAACTTATAATGGTGTCCCTTATACTCTTATTGACGGTTTCAATTTCCCATATTTCCCAGGCAAAAACCCACTAGTAGACTGACAATTAAGGTAATATTAAATCAAAGGGACCTAAAACCAAACCGGGCCTATTCACATATCCTAAACTAGACACAAGCTCGACTTAATTAATCTCATATTATCATTATTTGAACCCGAACAAAAACCCATCTTCTCTATCATTTTCCGTATTAATTTTGCAAACTTCTTTATTCAAAAGACATTTTTTGGATTTTTTTAACTTTTTTTTCAAATTTTTTAATTTTTTTGATTTTTTATGACTCAAGACTCACTAACTAAGACCTAAACGACAGTTTCCCATCCCTACACTTAAACTCTACATTGCCCTCAATGTAGGATGGAAACCGACTCAAAAGACTAAAAATAAATAAGAAATAAAAAGACTAAGGGCAAATTGGAAAGGACTTAGCTAGTTTTATAACACGTATGCTCCATAACTCTCGTCCAATCCAGATCGATCGTATAGCATTTTGGTCGCGATCGGCTTTGACTCTGACTAGTACACTTGGTAAATGCCTTGAAATTTGAAAAGCCGCTCCAAAATGACCCGAATGGAGATTGAGTACGGGTGGTACATATCCAAACCTGCATTAACAAAAACAAGAAAAACCAAAGCAGTACCAACTCTAAAAAAACGACTCAAAACTACTAAGTTAGACTCATGGTACAAAATAAATGACTAAATATACAAACTCTACAAACTACCGAATATAAAAAATTACAAAACTTTACAAAACCTCCGCACACTTGAATTTAATCCGGAGGTTTCTCTTTGATCTGGACCTGGTCTAACCCGTTTAATTCCACCCGGTCCTCAAAGATAATTAAAAATTTATTGGTGGAATAATAAAATATTTTAAAAAATTTAAACGGGTCAGACAATCAATATTTAAATTTACCTGGACGAAACCTGATACGAGATATGTAGTGAGGAGGATGGTCATCTTTGTACTTGAATTTTGCCTTGCGTCTTCGTTTGCACCATAACTGAATCCTCACACTATGTCGATCCAAGCGTTTGTGTGCCTTCTCCTGTTATTTTAAATATGATGGCGATCCAACATCTAAATCTTTCACGGGCCAACTGTCAAACCCCGCAGCCACTTTCTCTTCTACGTTTAGTGTATATTTGATCTCCATGGTCGGTTCCTTTTCAAGTAATGTCTCTAAATAGGTGAGATCACCGAACGGGTCAAATTCTTCATCTTCAAGAGTTGGCAAACCTACCAACTCATCACCAAACTCCTCCTCCCAAGATGGTACATGCTCCAGCTTCTCATCCTCCATCTTGTCAAGTAGCTCCTTTTCAACTTCTTCAACTGTGGTGTAGTCGGGCACCTCTAACTCTGCCTCTTCTACTACCACCTCATCATCACTCCAAAAGCCATCGTCGATATTCCATGGCGTGGGACACCAATAGCTGGAATTAACGACTTGTTGAACCGGAGGTAGGACTTCAATGTCCATTATCGTCTCCGGTCCATGAGTGTGATCCTCATCTTCTTCATACACGAGCACAAAATTTGAAGCCTGTATGTCATCATCCTCACAAGAAAAGGGTAAATCTGATTCATGAGAATTATAATAATTAAAACTAGAATCGTAATATTTACCTAACTGTAAGATCTCAATGCACATTTCTCCCCCCGGATTTGGATTTGTGTAGTCCATCTTACCCTCAGCCGTTTGATATCCTAGATAATTTCGATTCATATCATAAGTGTAACGACCTTGGCTTTTCAAGCTCTGTGAATTTAAAATATCAAATGCGGCTTGAATCGCCCTATCACTTTCTTCCTTAGCACCCTTAATCCAGTCACGAAAATCCTCTGTTGTTTGTTTTGGTTGCCAATACCATGACTGATATGACTGTGGCTGCACAAGAGGGTTAGCATCGAAGTCTGTGGGACCCCGAATCGTTTGGACAATATTTGGTGTAATGGGGTCTTCCATAGATAAAACACATGATATAAATATATAAAATAAAGCTAACTAAATAAAGAAAATATTTATAGAAACAACTAGAGACACTACTACTAGACACAAACCCTAAGACTCAAACTACAAATAAGACCAATTAAACAAATAAGATCATTCAAAGCTAATAACGCAATTGCCTAAGTGTCCCCGGCAGCGGCAATCTACCCAATCTACCCACCAATGATTAGCTAATAACCTAGCTTACCTTAATCGTCTTTCGAGTCACAGGATGAGGATGCAAGTTTTAGTATATTGATTTTAATTATTAATCAAATTGGTCAATTTCTCAACTCAATATTCAAACCGAAATCCCTAAGATCAACGATTCAAATTAAACTCTAAGTCTAGGGATATTTCTATGTGCCTAAACCGCTGAATTCATCGACCAATAATCAATCAAAACACACCAACATGCAATATCAAGATCAATCACAAGGCAAAGTTATGTAAATCACATAAAATAACCATAATCATGTCAAAATCGCATTACAATCATCAAGTTCATCTAAACCCAGGTAGTATAAAAGATTTGTAGGATCGTTAGACGACTTGACGAGTCGATCAAAAGAGTGCTTAGACAGAACCAGAGGCGGAATTCAATGATTCGGTCTTCGTTTAGCTTGATTTCACTAATTTGTCTCTGTTTATTGCACTTTATAACAAGTTACAAGCTCTGGAGACGATTTGGCAGGGCTTCGCCGTACCATACAAGACCACACATACAACTCCTACTTAGTTCCGCTTATGTGTCACCTATATATAGGCATGGACGGTTCGCTTATATGAACATGTCCATATAAGCGGACCTCATATGTTCATATAAGCGGACCTATGTGGTTGACATAAAAGCGGACCTATTGACTTGACATATAAGCGAACCTATGCACTAAACACATACAATCTCCTGTTTTCTCGTACAATCCCTAATATAACACTCTAAGACAAAGACTTGATCCAAGACGAAATCAACAGATGAAGTGCACCAACAGACTCCCCCTCAGATGTTGATGGAGTTGTGCATCAAGTCTTTGGCAACTTCATGTCTGTACTTCTTCAGTCTTAATCGGTCTTTGGGCTTCTCTCACTTATTTTGATCTCGAACTAAGATGTAGTCGACAGACAACTGTACCAACAGACTCCCCCTTGAATGTTGACGGAATCTTCAGTGAGAGTCTTCAACATGATAACTTCAATCTTGATTGGTCTTCTTCAGGAATTTCTCCTGGAATCATATTTTCTTCAGGAACTTCTTCCTGGAATCATGTGCCTGGATATTTCTCTGGCTCTAACTCTCATCAGACTCCCCCTATCATCGAGCTGGGATCGCTGTCTGGAATTTGTTATCACCTTTGAAATTATATCCTGGCATTTTCTCTGTTCAGCCCAAACGCCTACACAAATCTCAAACACTAATAAGAACAATTTCAGATTTAACATTAAAACTATGAAGATCATCTTGTAGGTTACCATTCAACTTAAACTTCAAGTTAATGAACCATTTAGACGTTATAAAATCTTCACATTTTCACACACCCTCTCCCAAACCACAAGTTCAACATGTTTAGCACTTGAAATGTTGAAAATTAGCTTTTCACAATCAGTTGTCGAAAATCTTTTTGAAGTTTTCAAATTTCAAAAAAAAATACAATATTTTTGGAGTTTTGAATTAAATGAAATACTGAAATGAAACACTATTTTTGAGAGTTTGTGTAAGAGGATCATATCAGTTTTTGACACACATCACTAACACCGTTGATCTTGATTAATCAGTATATTTTAAAACAAATTTACCTCTGATTGTCAGTATTGTTATCCATTTAAACCTCTACACGAATTTCAATTGATTCAAGATACGTATTTAATGTTTTAGCACTTAAACTTGTTCGAGTGTCCCACCACTTGAATATACTCTCGTATCCAGATCCCAATATTCCGATTGACAGGTGAGTATACTACGAATGATATCTGTATATAAATTAGGGGATATGCGAGGACTGAGGGATCTCAGGTCGATACTTCCGTATGCGCAGAGAGATATCAGTTTCGACTTTGGTTTGTCCCCTTTAGAGGATCTTTTTAGCTACAACAGCAATGATTATCAATTTTATAGTCTAATCAGCTGAGGGCTAATGCTATGTTTCAAGCATATGAGAAAAGTATTATCCAAAGACTAGGTCAGAACTTCCATTCAGCAGAAGACACGGAATAATACCTCAAACATCATTGAGTATAAAAACCTAGTAACTCAGAATAAGTGACCTTTCAAACGAGATTTCAGGGGTTACCTATATATCCAAGTAGTGTTCCCCACGAAATAAGCAAGTTTGAATTTAGGTTTATATCTCGAATACAATTTACTAACTGTGTGAAGTCTACTGACACATCATTAGTAAGACTTGTTTAAAAACATTTTTGACTTTACAAATCATTAGCATGTTGTGATAGTCCACCGATGTACTATCATCTCATCTTTTAGCCACAAAACTCATTTTCATTTTTCAATTTTTTAAATTTTTCAAAATTTATTACTCCCCCTAAAATCAAAATATGTTTCAATTTTGATTTTCTGGGAAAAATTGAAAG
Organism: Helianthus annuus; assembly: GCF_002127325.2. Taxonomy (NCBI): domain Eukaryota; kingdom Viridiplantae; phylum Streptophyta; class Magnoliopsida; order Asterales; family Asteraceae; genus Helianthus; species Helianthus annuus. Next base: position 87,890,091 of record NC_035438.2, read on the forward strand.
CAAACTATACAAGAAAATTTGACAACATTATGTGAATTACCTCAATTCACCATTTTCATGCATCAACAATCAGAACTCCCCCTCACAACAAACTATTTTCCCATTGTGATTTCAAAACACTTAAGCTTGTTTCAATCAAAATGGTTTTTCCGGAAAAAATTAGTTTGTTTACCAACCATTTGTAGGTACGGGGTCAGTTCATCACATTGTTTTCATCATCCACATGACAGATTTTACAATTTCAGGATTAAATCTCAAACATCACTTGTAGAAAATCAAGTACAATTTAATGTCCCTGATTTACCACATGTAATTCGAAAAATCACCAAAGTGAAATTTCTCAAGATATGTGTCGATTCATGTTCCACGCTTACCAACCTGGGAACTCCGGCAAGTCAGGTTTTTCTATTTAAACAGATTCACCCAAGCCTGACGGTCCTTGGGTGATTTCGAATTCTTGTTCAACAATGGTGGAAAATTTACATCATCCATTGGTCAACCTGAATTCTCCTTTTTTACCTCAACCAATGGCTCCTCTGACTTTGATCTGTCAGATTCATCGCCGACCATTTTCTTCTTCTTCTTTTCTTCTTTAGTCCTCAGATTTGTATCCGATGAATTCATCTTGCTTGACGTAACCATCGAGGGAGTCAATTCATCAGAACTCTTATTTTTACCAACAGATGAACCCGAGGACAAAATCTTCTCGAGATACTCTCTCGCCTTCTTCCTCTTCTTCCTCAGTCTGTCTTTCTGCCCTTGTGAAAGTGTAACTTTCTTTTCTTGACTTGTCTGATCTTGAATTTTAGGTTTTAGAACCTTCTGTTCATGGGGCTTGACTTTGACTGAAATTTTTGCCAATTTCTGAGACTTAGCCCTCAATCTTTCATTTGATCTCCTTGGGCAATCTCCGGCAATGTGACCTCTAATTTGACAATTATAGCATCTTCTGGTCTCATAACTCCAATACTGGCAGTTAACAGCAATGTGTCCTGTAGGATCGATTGCTGACCCGAACGAGTCGTTCAGAGGTTGTCTCTTGCGTTTCAGATGCGGAATTATAAGAAATGCAAGTAGATATAGCCTACTCTTTCTCCTAACTGCTTGTTTTATTGATTTGAAATGTTTTACAGCTCAATCTTCACACTGGCAGAGCTTCGGCGTGGAATTCATCTAACACTACTAAGGACCGCCCTAAAGACCCCTATATATAGACTGTTGGGTCCGCTTATGTGACACTTGTCCATAAGAGCGGACCAGCATAGTCCACATAAGCGAACCATAGTGACAAATAAGCGATCCTAAACTCCTATGTCCCTATGAGCGGACCTAGCATATAAAACCTATACAGACTCCTGTTTTCTCGTAAAACGTGCCCTATGCTATACAATACGACATAAGACCTGATCCTAGACACCTAGACGGAATCAACAGATGTAGTGCACTAACAGACTCCCCCTCAGATGTTGATGGAGTCGTCAATACACCTTGACTTCAAAAACTATGTCTTCACATCTTCAGTCTAGATCAGTCTCTGGGCTTTATCTTCTTTCAATCTTCAGACTCCCCCTCTCGATTTACTGGCATTCTTTTGTTCTTCAGTAACGTCTTCCGGATTGTTGTCTGGCTTTAAACACTCTAATTCTCTTGATCAGATCTCTTGATTCCTTAAGTTCATCAGCATCAACGATAGACGTGATTTTCAGGATCAGAATCTGACTCTACTCATTTTTCAGAATTGATTTCCAGGATTGAAACTTAGCTCTCTTCCATCACAGATCTTCAGGAATTGAAACCTAGCTATCTGCACAATCTCAACCCCGAAATAAATTTTCTTTCACAAACATTTCAAACCACTTTGCACCAACACATGATTACTCTCATATGACTATGATGAACCACTTGAAGAAGATTAGATTAACAAAAACAGTTAGTTTTACACAAACACTCCCCCTCAAATGCTGCTCATCATGTTTAGCACTCGGAATTTTAAAAATTAGTTTTCAAACGTCAGCTGTCGAAAATCTTTTTGACTTTTTCAAAATTTAGCTAAAAGCACACTAAAATCTTTTTGGATTTTTTAAGAGATATTACCTGACACTACTAGAAAACAAAAACATACAGAAAATGTAATATTTACAAACAATATTTTTGCGAGTTTGTGCAAGAGGATCATATCAGTTTTTGAGACCCATCACCAACACCGTTAAGCTAGATTACATTTTAAGCTTTAAACAATTTACCTAGATTGTCAGTATGTTTGTCCACTTAAATTCTCACATAGATTTCAATCGATTCGAGATACAATATTAATGTTTTAAAGACTTAAACTTAATTGTGTATCACTCCACTTGAATATACTCCCGTATCCAGATCCCAAATATTCAGTCTTACAGGTGAGTATACCACAGATGATATCTGTAAAGGGGTTAGGTGCGAAACCGTGAGAGCTCAGGTCAGAACTTCCGTTCAGCAGAGAGATGACGGCTCGACTTTTGGTGGGTCCCCTTTAGAGGATCTTTTTTTACAACAGCAATGACTATCAATTTTATTGTTTAATCAGATTGCTGAGGGCGGCGCTTTTTCAAGCATTTGCAGAAAGTATTATCCGGGGACTAGGTCAGTACTTCCATACAGCAGAAGTCCCGGGATAATACCCCAGATATCACTGAGTATAAAGACCTAGTATCTCAGAATATGGGACCTTTCAAACAAGATTTCGGGGGTTACCCATATATTCAAGAATAGTTACCCACGAATCAAGCAAGTTTGAATTTGGGTTTATATCTCGTTTCAATTTACTAAATGTGCGAAAATCTACTGACACATCCGCAGTAAGATTGTTTATCACTTTTAAACATTCCAATTCTTTAGCGTGCCGTGATAGTCCACTGATGTACTATCATTTCCTCTTTTTCGCAACAAAACTCATTTTTGAATTTTATCATGTTTTTGGCTTTTTAAATTTTCAAATGTTTTTGGATTTTCCGAAATTTCCCTACTCCCCCTAAAATACAAACACATTTCAAAGAAAATTTGAAACTTCTAGACTCTTGACCCACTTAGAAACATAAAAGTAAAACAAACTGTACAAAAACTTGACAACTGACATCGAATCACATCAAATCACCATTCACTAGGCATAAACAATCTGAACTCCCCCTATCACAAATCATTTTCTCATTTAGATTTCAAAACACTTAAGTTTGTTTTAATCGAAATGAGTTTTCCGGAAAATGAGTTTGTGTTGATAAAAACCACTTGTATGTCTTATCATTTTAAAAACAGGGATGTGGTTCATCATCTTTTCTATCTTTTGCCATGAATAGTAAATCAAGTACAATTTAATGTCCCCGATTTACCATTTTCATTTTAGAACCTTCAGTATCACTTGTAAAACTACAAACATCTCAAAATATAATCACAAATACCACTTGTAAGATCAAGATTACCCACTTGTAGGAATGTTACGTCTACATTACCACTTTACCAATCAGGATGCCGATTCCGGCTTCGCACTTGCCAATCAGGAAGCTCCGGCGTATTCCTTCAATCCTGCAAAACATTAAAACACTGTTCAAAATCTTTAAAAAACAAACTGTTCAAACACTAGAAAGACGTTGATTCCTGATCCACGATATAAACTTGGGATCTCCGGCATAGTCCTTCAACTATCATGGGAAACAGACTTCCATCCAAGTCTTTTCAGACTTGATGGCTTTCAGCTCTTGAGTCGTAGGGTTGTATGTTGCCTTTTTAGTCGCGTAAAAATCTTTTACCCCTTTAGCTCTCCCACTCAACATTTTCCCAAATATCTTTTTAACATTCCCATAGAATGTTTTCTCGACATCAAAATCATCTTTTTCTTTATAAAATTGATTAGAAATCTCAGTTTTTCCCACTTTCTTCTTTACTTCCTCAAACTTCAATGATGGAAACTCCTCATCATTCACTGAAATCGTCTTCTCAACCTGTGGCTCTTCTGGCTTTGTGGAACCAGATTCATCGCCGACATTCACTTCACCTTTCTTTGCAACCCACACCTGATTGTCTTTTCCTTTCTTTTTGTAAAAATTCTTTTCTGAACACTCACCAACCTCAAATTTTGAATTCTCAAAAATTTTAGTTCTATTGGTTGGTGTGTCAACCTCAACAACTTTCTCTTTCAACTTCTGAGAAACTCCCTATTTTGATTTGACACTTTTTGAGCAATTCCATGCAATGTGACCAGTTTCATTGCATCTATAACAGGTTCTAGTCTCTCTTTGATAGCATATATCAGCTCCATTCTTCCTTCTCTCAGCAAGAAACTCTTTATTAGACTGTTTCCAGAATGGTTTCTGCTGTTCCTCCTCAGCACTTCCCCCTGAAACAAATTCAGATTTTGCTTTAGGATTTTTCATATTTTTATTATTTTCTGTTGGAACAAAACCAAGGCCTTTCTTTTTGTAGCTACGATTCTGGTTAGGTTTCTTTTGAACACCAGGACCTGGATTGTTGCCCTTTTTCTTATTTAAACGTTGCTGAACTCTAGACGTGTATTTTTTAGATTTTTCAAAACTTTTCAAAACTTTTAATTCTTGAATATTAATCTCTATTAGTTTGAAAGTTTTGTTTATTAGTTCCGTTTTAACACTCATTATTGGGAACTCTTTATTATAATATAATTTGTCCGAACCATTCAAAGTATACACAACTTTGAATGTTTCATCATTCAAATCTGCCTTTGACAATAAAAATTCTTTACTATAAGACCGTTTATCCGACGAATTTGAACTGTTGACTGACGACTTTAACTTTCCAGACCCAGATTTTGACTCAGACTCCTCATCAGTATCCAACACCTGATCGACCACCTTTTTGATTAATTCAGACACATGATCAGTATCGGACGAGGTATATGTGACATCAATGTTATCAGGTAAAACGTCAGTTGTGTCGGTTTTAAGCTTTATATTGACTGCTTTTTCCAATTGCTCCTCATTTGGTCTCCTAGGTGAATAACCATCCCAAATCGGAGGCGGACATTTGTTGTAACTAACAGTCGATTTCTTACCACAGTCTTTCTTGTCTTTTAGCTTTTCATCTTTGAAAGCTTCCATACCTGCAACAGTTGGGTAAATACGATCAATGAGATAATCAGAACTAGAATAACTTTGCAATAAGCGTCTAATTCTCTCATTCTCTATCTTTTCCGTCTCCAACTCTTGCTTCCACTTAGCACTCTCTTCAATATAGAAATTTATTGCTTTTTGTTTTGTCATTAAAACTGCGTTCAACATCGTTAGTGCTTGTTCTCTCTCTGAGTTTGTCTTTTGAAGACCAGTTACTGTTTTGTTCAAAACATCATATGATTCTTTCACATAGTTGAGGTTGAACAGTAACTGCTCCTTTTTCTTTTTGTACTCAGCTATGATGTCGTCTTTGGATGCACAATTCTTGCAAGCTTCCAAGCACTTCTCACACGGCTTGACGACTTCCACAATCTTTTCAACTTCGATTGTTTTAACAACTTCTACCACTTTTTCTTCTTCTATCACAGCCTCAGTAATCTTCTCATCAACATTCTCAGCGTTTTGAATATCACCTTTAGATTCAGCTTGTTGTTCTTTAGTAGCTCGTTTCTCCTTCAGTTTCTCCATTCTTTCTGCAAAATAGAAATGAAAACTTTCAGGAGATAGATGAGTTTTAGCAATATTTATCTGTTTTTCTTCCTCATCATCACTGCTACTGTGATCAGGTGATTGATCAAACTGTACAGACTTATTAGAATCATCATCTGATACATCAGAATCAGACGGTGTTTTATCAAAAACCACTTCTTTTTTTTAACATTTTCATTTTGTACACTTTTATCAAAACTTTGTAATTCTTCATCTGAACTTTCTGAAACTTCCCCAGAATGTTCCGAAAGTTTATCAGTACTGTCTGAACTTTCATCAGATGACACAAACTTTTCATCTTCGCTTTTCACAGTCTCTCCTATAGATTTCATCCAAGTAGCAAACAAATCTGGCTCTCGGACGATTTTGGCAATGAAAGCTTTGAACTCTCCCTTCTTGTCCACAAACATATCCCAACTGAAACCTTCTGGTAGTTTCTCATCATCTTGATCACTAATGCGTGCTGCTGTGGCTTCAGATGATATGTAATTACTCCAGCTGAGATCTACCAAACATGCTCTCTTCGAATCTTCAATCATTCTCCCGTGAGCTGTCTGTGGTTCTTGGGATTGACCAACTTGCTGATAGATAGCTTTGCGATAGTAATCATCTTTCCCGAATGGATTCTATGCTCCGCTAGCTTCTCTTCCTTTGCACTCCCGCTTGAAATGGCCTTTCTCCCTGCATCGAAAACAAGTAACTTTAGATTTATCAAAACCTAAAGTAGAGAGATGAGCATCAAGAAAGTCATTTCTCCCGGTAATGGTTTTGAACTTCTCAGCTCGTCGAAGAACACTAGCAAGACACCATTTAATATCCATGAGTTCCATTTCTTCGGCGTCTATCTGATCGTAATCCTCTTTGGTAAGCATAGGATTTGCCTTCTTGCTTTTGATCATGTTTTCACTTCCCTCGAACTCGAATTTAACCTTAAGAGCATCCCATATCGACTTCGCAGTTTTGTCATGTTGTAACAAGATGAATATATCTTCCTTTATTGCCTGCTGCAACAAACTAATCATCATTTTCTCGGCTCTATACATTGCTCGTTCTTGATCAGTAAACTCGGATATCTCTTTAATAACTTGCAAATCTGTTCGAGGCAATGTGTACTTCTTCAATATACACTCCCATGATCTGAGATGATTGGCTTGAACCCAGTTTTCAAATCGATCCTTCCACCCATAATACTCCTCAATGCTCATCAATCTAGGGGGCTTTTGAGTCGTTCCCGTCTCGTTTTCTAAATTCATTGCTTGAGCAATTGCGGCTGGAGTAGTCGATGTAGCAAAAGCGTTGTAAAACTCGGAATCCATATTGACGGATGAATTGACAAAAGAGCGGACCAATGAATTGACCAAATAAGCGGATGTCTGTTCGAGCGGACCAGGATACTATTCGTTCGAGCGAACCAGACTTAATGTCCTTTCGAGCGGACTAGAAGCTGTATGTTCGAGCGGACCAGGATGATGTTCGAATGAGCGATCCAAACTATAACTTTGGAGCGGTCCAGAAGCAACAATGTACACTCGAGCGATCCAAAATACCAATTTGGAGCGATCCAGACTTAAACTTGTACAAATGAGCGAACCAGACAGTGACTTAAGAACAGTTCAAGATGACGTCACTACGAACGAACCATATACCGAACACGTTTTGACCTGTTTTTAGGCTGTATTTCGACCTGAAACTCTCTAGGGTTTGCCTTTGTATGATAATGCACAGTCTGTGAGTTTTTGAATGAAATTTGACCGTGAAATTTCCCGAAAATGAGAAAAGAAGGTGTAGAAGTGAGAAGAAATGATGAAATCCGACTATAATCTGCAGAAAACCTCCTCCTAGGCGCTGATACCAATTGTAGGATCGATTGCTGACCCGAACGAGTCGTTCAGAGGTTGTCTCTTGCGTTTCAGATGCGGAATTATAAGAAATGCAAGTAGATATAGCCTCTTCTTTCTCCTAACTGCTTGTTTTATTGATTTGAAACGTTTTACAGCTTAATCTTCACACCGGCAGAGCTTCGGCGTGGAATTCATCTAACACTACTAAGGACCACCCTAAAGACCCCTATATATAGACTGTTGGGTCCGCTTATGTGACACTTGTCCATAAGAGCGGACCAGCATAGTCCACATAAGCGAACCATAGTGACAAATAAGCGATCCTAAACTCCTATGTCCCTATGAGCGGACCTAGCATATAAAACCTATACAGACTCATGTTTTCTCGTAAAACGTGCCCTATGCTATACAATACGACATAAGACCTGATCCTAGACACCTAGACGGAATCAACAGATGTAGTGCAATAACATGTCCTTTATAACCGCATCGGTAACACACTCTGTTATCGTACCAATCACCATTTTCTGTCCAAATGCTCAAATCAAAGCACTGTTTGGCTTGGTGATAATCCTTCTTCCTCTTGATTGTTGGATTTGACTTTTGAGCACTGTGGTCCGACCTGCACCACTTATTGCCAACAATTTTTGAATTATCATTTTTCAATTTTTGTGATTTTTGATTTTGATTGGATGATCGATCTAATGAGCTTTTATTATCTTTTTGAACAATTTTTTCATTTTTAATTTTTTGTTTCTGTTCCACTTTCTTCTTCAAAGGTTTTTGCTTAGAGCATTCACCTTTTTCAGTTGATTGCAGAACAGTTTTCTGAAATTTTTCTTTTAATTTCAAAAACAATTTTTGTTTTTCAATTTTATCATTTTCATCATCAGATTTCTCATCACAATCCTCCACTTTGACATTGTCAAAGTTTGTGACATCGTCACTTATTGGAACTGAATTGATTGGTTTCGGACATGGAAAATTCAAACTGTCTGATGTAGTCACAAAACCTATCAATTTCTTTTCAAGTTCATCAATCTTGTTTCTTGAATTCTCAGCTTCATTTTCAAGCTGAGATATTTTTTCAAGATGAAACTTGATTGCTTTTTCATTCTCAATTTTCACGTTTTCAAGAACAAACTTTTCATTTTCCAAATTTTTTATCTGTTCTTGAAATTTCGTTTCATTAGCTTTCAAATTCTTGTTCTCAAGCTTTATCCAGAAATCTTCATTTTCTGAGGATTTCTTTTTGTTTTCAAAATCTTTTTCTAACTCTTTGATTTTTTTTTTGAGCACATTCACTTTCCTTTTCCAATTTTATAATTTTCTGAAGATGAGAATTTATCATTTTTTGCTTTTCAATGTTGTTTTTGCTAAACACATCTCTCCCATCTTCAATAATTTTCATTTGATTTTGAAATTCTTTTTCAATTCTTGAATTTTCAATTTCAAAACTTTTAATTTTCTCTTCAAAAACTTTTGCCTTTTCTTTCACACTTTTATTTTCTGATATTAAACTGTTCAATTCACTTAACAGTTTAACATTCTCAGATTTCGACTTCTCACAATTTTCTTGTAAATTCAGAATCTGTTTAATATCAGTTTGCTTCTTGTCTTTCAACTTCTTGACTTCCGATGCCAAACTTTCCGCATCTTTCATGAGTTTGTCATTATCAGTCTTAAAATTATCACATTTTGAGCACACTGTTTCATTCTTCACAGATTCTTCAGCTTTTGAAGCTCCTTCTTCCTTTGCCCTGAATGTACCTGCATAGAATATTTTAACGAAATCAAGAGGATTTCCATTAGTATCAATATAACAACCTCTTTTGATGTCGTATTTCATCACATATTTTGCCCTGACACATTCAACAATCCTCTTGTTCATTTCTTCAATCACATCTAATTCCATATCCATCAAATGATTTTCCAACACTTTAATCATATCTTTTCTTTTCTTTCTATTTTCAAGTTCATGAGTTTTCAGTATGCTGATGAATCTGTTTAGATGTAGTTTTGAAAAATTTGAATCCTTCCTTAAATTTTTCAAACATTCACTCCATTCAACAGGTAATGCATCTGCAAACTTTTCTATCTTTTCAGCATCTGACAGCAATATCTCATGATTTTTCAAGTATCTAAGTAAGACTCCATATCGGTTTTCTAGATCTTCCAAAGTTTCATCTTTCAAACATATAAAATAGAGTTAACTGCCATTTTCGTCCCTGTGGTTTGGTCACTTTGGCCATTTCAGTCCATTTTTCAAAAATGCGCCATTTTCCTCCCCCACGTTCTGGAAAGGTGTCATTTCAGTCCAAAAATCATAACCCAGTTAAGTCAGTTTGTAAATAAGGACTAATTGTGTAAATTTATAACATAAAGGACCATTTAAGTAAAACCTTAACCCTTCTTCAACCCTTTAGAAAACACTGCAACAACAATCTAATACCATCGCCTAATAACACACACCAACAGGAAGTTGCAACAAACCTTCTTCTCCCCTCTCTCTCTCTTCGTTCAATCAACACAAACTATAATTTGCTTTTAGTTATCTTTCAAGATGTGGATCTTTGTAAAAACTTTAAACCGAAAAGACTATAACTCTCGAGGTTAAGAGTTCTGATACAATGAACGGCCAGAGCCTCGACGGCCGGAGTATCACCGTCAACGAGTCGCAGTAGCGGGGACGGTTGTGGAGGTTGGGTGACGATGGTTGGGGTTGTCGATCGGAGGTGATGTGCTGGATTAACGGCGGAGGTTGATGGTGGAAATGGAAGTGACCGAAGTCGCTGTGTGACGGTGAAGGTGGTGTGGAACGGTGAAGTGGTGGTGGATGGTGTTTATGAAGACGGACATTGACGAAGATGGTCGGAGATGATGATAGTGGTTATATCAAGTCCGGTATTCCGATGATGAAGAGAATGGTTTATTGTGGAGAGTGGTGGTTAGATGAACAATAATGAGTTCAAAACCCAGATTTATGGTGATTTTTTATGAGTTTTGTGTTTGATGATGATGACTTTGTATTTCTATATGCAATATGAGGATTCAGTGTATAATGTGGTGGAATCCAACAGTTTTTGTTCAAATAATTGCATAGCAATTTAAAATTATCCAACAAAAAAGTTTTGATCAGTGGGGTTTCTGGTTCAAATAATTGCATAGCAATTTGAAAGAGATGAAGACAGTTGCAGGTTCCGGAGATCGGAGATCGGACGCTGTCGACGGAGATGATTGAAGTGAAGATAAACAGTGAAGATGATCGGAAAGGGTTGTAGATTTTTGGTGTCCGTCGGAGTTGCAGCTAGTTGTTCGGTGTTTGAAGAAGATGATCGGTGTACGCTGGTCGATGGTGACGATGCAGTCGCCGGAGATGGTGACCGATGACCGGTGAAAGAACGATGAAGTTGAAGATGTATTATGATATGATGATGATGTCTGATGATTGCGGATGCTCTCAAATGATTGAAATGATGATGATGATGAAGGTGGTGGTTCCGGCGGCGCGGCGGTGACCACCGGAGCTCCGGTTCCGGCGGCGGCAGTGGTGACTACTAGAGGTCCGGTTCCGTTCCTATGTATACATTATATATATATATATATATATATATATATATATATATATATATATATATATATATATATATATATATATATTATAATTATATTAATATTTATACATTTTACTTAAATGGTCCTTTATGTTACAAATTTACACAATCAGTCCTTATTTACAAACTTACTTAACTGGGTTATGATTTTTGGACTGAAATGGCACCTTTCTAGAACGTCGGGGAGGAAAATGGCGCATTTTTGAAAAGTGGACTGAAATGGCCAAAGTGACCAAACCACAGGGACGATAATGGCAGTTAACTCTATAAAATATTTAAACCTTTTTGCCCATCCATCCTTGCTCACTCTTTTATAATTCTCATCTATAAACCCTTGATTCCAATTATTAAATCTCTCAAAAAAATAGTTTTCTTGTTCATCAAATGCCATTGCCATTTTTCTAATAATCCCGACAAGTTTTTGTTGTTCATAAAAGCAAAACAAGTAATGTTCACAAAATCGAATCTCTGATGTGACAGAAAAGCGAACCAGAGTTGTACACAAGAACGGAACTGATTGTTGTTCACTGAAGCGGACCTAAGTAATGTTCAACCAAGCGGACCTACTTGGTTCAAACGAGCAAACCTATTTAGTTCACATAAGCGGACCTGCTTTGTTTCAATAAGCGGACCACAAGAGCGGAACTACAACAATCAAGTCCCTAAAAGCGAACCTTTTGAGCGAACCTACAACAAAAGTGTCTTTGGAGCGGATCTCTATGCAATTTGAAGCGAACCTGATGTAATTTGGAGTGGACTTGATCAAAATATGTCCGAATAAGCGGACTTGAAGTTGTCAAACAAGCGGATCTACTCAAATGTCCAAATAAGCGGACCTAAGTTCGAAGATGATTTCAACCATTTTTAGTCCGTATTTCAGGCTGAAATTTTCAAGGGTTTATCATTGTCCAATAACACGTAATCTGTGCAATTTTGACCCATTTCTGACCAGTAAAACTCCCTGAACTGATGAAAGAAGGTGTAGAAATCAGAATTTTGAAGCGAAAACGAACTAAACGGTAAGAACTCTTCCTCCTGAGCTCTGATACCACTTGTAGGATCGTTAGACGACCTGACGAGTCGATCAGAAGAGTGCTTAGACAGAACCAGAGGCGGAATTCATTGATTCGGTCTTCGTTTAGCTTGATTTCACTAATTTGTCTCTATTTATTGCACTTTATAACAAGTTACAAGCTCTGGAGACGATTTGGCAGTGCTTCGCCGTACCATACAAGACCACACATACAACTCCTACTTAGTTCCGCTTATGTGTCACCTATATATAGGCATGGACAGTTCGCTTATATGAATATGTCCATATAAGCGGACCTCGTATGTTCATATAAGCGGACCTATATGGTTGACATAAAAGCGGACCTACTGACTTGACATATAAGCGGACCTATGCACTAAACACATACAATCTCCTGTTTTCTCGTACAATGAGCCCTAATATAACACTCTAAGACTAAGACTTGATCCAAGACGAAATCAACATATGAAGTGCACCAACAAGATTAGCCAAGAATCATAGTCGCTAAAAGGAAACAAGTTTCATACGATAAACAAATCATATTTAGTAGTTTGTAAAACACAAAGTCTAACAAAACCAAAAAAATAATAAATTGCAAATCAAACCCAAATCTTGAATCGCGACCTTGAACCCTTGAACCAATCCTTTCTTTCCTTATGTCGCAGCCGTGTTAAAAGAAATATAATTCTTTTCTATTGTGTTCTTCGTGCCGTCGAACTACAAAAAAATATTATGTCCTCTTATTCTATTCGTGCGCCTCTTCCCAATATCCTAGTCTGCTGTGATGTCCTCCCCTTGCTTTTCGTGCCTTCTAGGTATATTGTATTCTCCCCAAGAATTAAAGTTGGACTCAGATTCTAATGTGGATCGCATGGAGATATGATTGGTTGGATCTAATTTCTTCGAATGGGCCTGAGCCTATGATTTGTGTCAACTGCATATCCTTGGTCAATAAAATAGCCAATTCACAAGACTTCCTTTGTTCTTGTCATAACCATGTGAATTAATTCCACTTTCACATAATGTACACTTTAGTCCTTGAATTCTATAAAGTATTTTTAAACAACTTATCTTTAATTGCAATTTAGACCTTCCATCTTGCAACTTTATTTAATATTTCCCGAATCGTTTAAGCTCGTTTCAGTACTCGGTTAAGTATCTTCAATATTTCTCTATTTTAGCTCCATTTGCACCAGGACCTGGCCCAACACAAAATAATATAATATAACACTAAAAGTAAATAAAAACAAATAAAAAGTGTACAAAAATTATACACTTTACACGGGACAAATATGTGTATTTTAACCCACATCAGCTGTGAAACATAGATGTTTTCCTTTACTTTGCCGTAGAGAAACGCCGTCTTGACATCCATTTGATAGACGTTGAATCCCATGTAGGAGGCATATGCTAGAAAGATTCTGATCGCCTCCATCGAGCCACGGGAGCATACACTTCATCGTAGTCAAGGCCTTCTATCTGTCTTAACCCTTGGACAACCAGTCTTGCTTTGTTTCTGACAATCACTCCGCTATCGTCTCTCTTTTTGCGATAGAGCCATCTAGTTCCGAGTGACTTCTTTCTACAGGTAGAGTAACTAACTTCCATAGTTTCAGTTTCTCAAACTGATTCAACTCATTCTGCTTCACATCTACCCAGCTAGGTTCCAAAAGTGCCGCATCAGTTGTCTTTAGCTCAATTTGAGAGATGAAACATGAAAACAAACAATTGTTGATAATTCTTGACTGACTTCTAGTCAACACTCCTGCCTCTACTGGTCCAATCACATTTTCGATGGGATGATCACGTTGGACACTAGCAGGAATAGCAACTTCTGGTGCAGTTCCAGTTGGAGATACATTCGTTAAGTGATCAACCGCTACTGACTCAGTTTGGTCAGAGACTTGCTCTTCTTCTGCACCGTTTGCGACAAACTCTTCAGGAATGGGACCATTAAACATGTCATTTTGATCAATGGGTGTGTCTTCCTCATCAGACGAGTCCAATCACTCCCCTCCATCATTAAGAATGTCAGTATAATCCGGAGCCACTTGAATTTCAGGTGCAGATGTTGAAGATGAGACTGCAGGTGTGTGATCCCCCACAACTGTAGAATTCCCCTCAAATTCAACATCCCCCTCTTCTTCAGCATTATGAGTAACAATGGAAGGTCGAGCAATGACATTAGTTGTACCAGAAGTACCTGCATGAGTAACAGGAGGATCATCAAGAATATCAAAAGATTTGAATAGATAGGCATAATTATAAAGATTAAATGGCCCATTTCCAGCGTCTGTCTGATTTTCTTCGAGCCACCGCACATCATAAGACTCAATGATTTGTCTAGTCTTCTTGTTGTACACTCTGTATGCCGTCTTGTTTTCATGAGCAGCCTTCCCAGCATATCCAATGAAATAGCATTCATCTCCCCTAGTGTCAAACTTTGGTATGGATTCCAGATGCAAAAGAGTACATGGACAACCGAAAGCTCTAAAGTGCCCCACGTATGGTTTCTCACCAAACATTACTTCATGAGGTATCTTCATGCGTGCTTTGTTAATAACAACCTTGTTTTGAACGTAGCACACAGTATTAATGGCCTCTTCCCAGAAGAAAACTGGAAGTTTCGAATCACAAAGCATAGTGCGAGCTGCTTCAATCCGAGTTCTATTCCTTCTTTCAGCAACTCCATTTTGCTGAGGAGTTCTAGCAGCACTGTACTGTCGAGCGATTCCCCTCTCGGCACAAAAGAAATTCAACTCAGCATTCTTGAATTCGGTTCCATTGTCGCTTCGAATCCCTTTCACTTTCTTGCCAGTCTGATTCTCCATAAAGATTATGAATCTCTTGATTAATTCTGCAGTCTCACTTTTGTTAACTAAGAAGAAAACCCAAGTAAAACGTGAGTAATCATCAGTAATTACAAGACAGTAAGACTTTCCAGACAGACTGAGCACATTCACTGGACCAAAAAGATCCATGTGAAGAAGCTGCATCACACTGTTAAAGTGTTTACAGTTTTGGGAAAGTGTGGTTTTCAATGTTGTTTACCCTTTGCACAAGAAAAACATTTTTCAAAAGTTATCTAGTCTTTTACAGGTAGACCCTTTACCAACCCCATTTTTGCAAGACAATTTAGATTTTTCACGTAAGAATGTCCCAAACGACGATGCCACAACATAGCATTGTGCTCAGAGACTTTGGTAAACAAACATACAACACCTTCAGTGGGAGGTTTATTCATGTCAATGACATAAGCGTTGCCTTTTCGTCCAGATTTCAACAAAATCCATTCATCAGGAATGACCGTTCCTGGTTTCAGATTAAGACAGTGTTTATCAGTGAAATGAGTTGAGTAACCGTTGTCGCATATCTGAGCAACACTTAGCAGACTGTGCTTCAACTCAGGAACGTAGTTGACATCTTTGAAACAGAGATCACCATTCTTGACTGTGCCTCTTTGTGTGATCTTTCCTTACTCGCCACCCGCAAAAGCAACATATCCTCCATTAAATTCTTCAAGATCAGAAAGTTGGGATAGATCGCCAGTCATATGCCTGTAACAGCCATTGTCAATGACCCAAAGTCGAATGACAGCCCTCCATAGCCGTTCCTGCACATTACGCGGATTTAGTTAGAGTTTGGTACCCAAGCCATAGTTGTGGTAGGTACACCCTGTGCATTAAGGTACGTTACTTGCATCCAAACCAACTTTTCTTTAGAGTAGATAGGTTTATTATTGATGCACGATGATTTAGGAGAGTTGTTTGGAACATTTTTCTTGGGTTTCCAAACTCGCCTAGAACTCTCCAATTTCTTGGATTCTTTAGGCAAAGCAGAATTAGAGTTTGGAATGGAATTGTTTGATTTCATTTTCATTTGTTTAGCTTTGTTCCAATCTCCATCAGAAGGCTTCATTTTGGAGTTCAACTTCCTAACAGGTTTAGATTTTGAAGTCTTTTCCTGTATTGGATGCTTGACATTCCCTTTTGGAGCCTTCTGATGCTCTCCCCTTTTTAGTTTTTCAGAACGATGCTGACAATTTCTTGCAATATGTCCAGCAATTCCACATGTGTAACATATTTGTCATTTCACTTGTGGTTTTGCTGGACATCCATCAGACTTTGCAGAACCTGAGGGCTTGTGTGGTTCCTGAGATGCAAACGAGACAGGTTTAGATTTGTCTTTAGAAACATAATGACACTTAGTTTGCTTGTTTGATCTAGATTTTGGAGGAACATATTTTGCTTCATTTCCTCCTTTAGTCTGTTTTACCAAAAGATTTTTAGATTTATCAACTTTATTAGGCAAAACAACTGAATTCAAATCCACGCAAATAGAACCAAAATAAATGTCAGAACATTCATCACTCTTTAAAATGGAGCCCACACAATTCAAAGCATCAGAAGAAATTGAAATATTATTTGACTTTTCAGAAATTAAAGAATTGTTTTTCTGAATTTTATTTTTCAAAACTTTAAATGCAACGTCGTCCTCATCATCTCCATCTACCCAATCTTCAATAATTACTTGGTCTGCATTTGAAGCAACAGGGTTAGTATCATTAATCTTCTCACAAACAGTGTCACTTGATGCTGCAGAATTGCTCTCAGCTTCTTGTGACACAATTGGTTCTGAAGAATCAAGATTATTTTCTTTTGAACATTCAGCAGGGGCTTCTGTGGTTGCATTACCATTCAACTCAACAGATGCTCCTGATGTTGTTTCTGATTCTTCTTTAATCAAATTTGAATCAACAGTTTCAGATGACTCATTTGTTGATTCCACTGAAGCAACTGACTCTGAATTATCACAGTCAGTCTTTTCATGGGAGTCACTAGTTGAATCAGATGAAGCTATTGATTCAGTTTGAGATGCCTCTGCTTCCTCAGGTGAAGCACTATTGACACTAGGTGATTCGCCCATTTCTGATTTCTCAGAAGTGGATGTTTCAGAAGTATCGCAAGATATGTCAAATGACGAAGCAGATTCAGCTTGTTTGCTCTTATTAAATTCTTTCATAAACTGAGTCAAACCTCTTAACATGGCAAACTCGATGTTATCTACATTAACGCTAGATTCTTTTGTTTCAGGCTCTTTTGTAACATATTTATTTTCAAAAGGTTGCTTTGACTCACATGATTCTTCTCCTTTCAACACTTGAAAACGTTTATCAACACTTGCGTTTTTCTCAAAATTTAAGGTTTCAGTGTTATTTAAAACATTTTCTGATTTTACAAACGTTTGATTATAGGCCTACTTCTCTAAGATGACTTCAGTATTGTCAGGCCTGGTGATTTTTATCTTTCGAGGCATGACAGGCTCAGACTTTCTATCCTCTGGTTTTCCATATTCCATCTTAGGTAAATTGTCTATCTCCTCTTCTGTCATAGGAATTGAGGAATAGTTATGGTTGTATGGTGGGGGTATGGATACAAAACCCAACCCCTTATTCCTCATTTCCGTTTTGCTATACTTTAACTGCTGATTTATCATTTTCTCGACCTTTTCGCTTGAAACATCAAATTTCTTAAAATTAAATTCTGTATTTTCGAAGTCGATTTTAAGTCGTTTAATTCACCAGTTAATTTTTCAGATCGATCCTTGAAGTGGAGATATCGACATTTCGCTTCGCTTAGATCACTATGCAACTTTTGAATGTCACGTTTTTGAGCCTCCACCATCTCTTTATACCCATCCAGTTTCTTTTTAACTTCGTAGCTACTGGATCTGGTATATTGGAGTTGCATAGTAAGCGATTCGGCCTGTTCCTTAAAACCTTTTACCTTCTCTCTACATTTTAAGGTACAACAAACATCATCTACACATACCTCAGCCTCAAAAGGAGTGTAGTCGTTCATTTGAGCCATGAAGGCATGATAAATCATTTCCTCAGCATCTTCAGCAGCCAAGTCAGCATCTTCTTTCACTTCAGCCATGAGAGCTTGATTTTGTTGGTACAAGGTGTCTGTAGTGATCTGCAGATCGTTCATCTGTTGGCTCCAGTCAAATCTCCCTCCTTCCTGAACTACCAATGCATTTCTAGGAGTTCCAACTGGTTCAACAGCTTGAGTTCTAATAGTAGTGTTTGAGGGTGAACCTTGAGTGGGATGAGTAACAGTGATGTTCGAAGTTGAAACAACATTTGGAGCTGGTCGAGCTGATGAACTGACAGTGACAGTGACATTTGGATCAACTCTTTCCCTCTTTGGCTGTTTGCACTCTCTAGCATAGTGCCCAGGCTCATGGCAGTTGTAACACCGAAGCTTAGCCTTATTCCAACCAATCTCACCATCAATTTTGTCCCAGCTGCCTTTACCGGTTTTCTTCACGAAATTTATGGCATGAAACACTGCCATGGCCATTTTCCAAGTGATATCCATCTCTTCAACATCATCAGGACGGACTTCCAACAATTCAGCAGAGTCGATGTTGTTCTTTACCCTTCCAGCAATAAAAGCATGATAACAATTCATGAGCCCTGTCATAAAAGCCATAGCTTGTTCGAAATCCTTTGAAGTAGCAACTGAGGAGTTTGTGGCCGCAAAAGCAGTGGTAATATTCGAAAGAAATTGTGTGGGTGTAAGAGCAGATGGATTAGTGGGTTGTGCAGCAGACAGAATTTGGTTAACGTGTTGAGTAGCAGCGGGAAAGTAGCCAGATTGGTTAACAAAAGTTCCAAGATTAACAGGGAGCGGCACGGTAGAAGGTCCTGTGTCACACCCCAATTTTCCACGTGTCACCGGTGGGCCCGGTGGGGAGTATAGTGACGTAGTTGGCATCATCATAGACAAACAACACAATATATAAATGCACAGCGGAAGCAAAAGATAAATATATTACATTCCGAATATAAGTAATGTCAAAGTATTACAACGGAAGGTAAAGGATCCACAGGCGGATCAATAAAAGAAAACTGTTCAATAGGCTTTAGGCATCTAGAACTTGCAAGATTCCCTAGTGACGCCCCGAGCTCCCAGCCAATTACGCATAGTACCTGCCACTCAACCTTTTGGAAAATACGTCAGTTTACACTGGTAAATACAATTAACTGACTCATTTTGGAAAAAGAGTTTGAAAAGTGATTCGTGTGCAAACGGCAGAAAACATCTTGACACATTGATTAAAATGCACAGAGGCAAAATTAATCTTTATACTTGGGACAATTTTATTAATAAAAATCTTGTATCCGATTTACATGGTTGTCCAACATTTAGGGCCGGTGATTATACAGTACAAGCCGGACAAGATTAATCGACACACCACAAATATAATCTCACAAGAAGATACTCTCACGAGTGAGTATACGTTATACATATGCAACAGGAGGTGTTTTGCCTACACCTTGTGCTTACGTCGTGGCCATTCACTTTTTAAAATGAGCCAAGGATATCCAGGACACGGTCATTAACCCCCAATGTTATTTGTTATCAATCAACACAGATTAAAACGGGATTATGCAATTTAATCATCTCCGATTAAACAGTTTCTACACCCGACCAAGCGGTATTTTTATAATACCGTATCCCAAGCCCGTATAAGGGAAAATAAGTTAAAAGTATTTACCTGAGCTAGCTCCTGTCTTAAATAGCAAGAATAATAACTCAGCCGTATTCACTTAAGTAAGTGTAGGTACAATTTACCGGAAGGCTCTATTCTGGAATAATGGTATAAATAACCAATTAGACTGCTAACGGGTCTTTAATTAAGCCTAAGCTTAGACCGGTTAGTCTTAAAGAAATATACGGTTAAGACGCATGATTAAGCGAAAGACCGGATAGAATGTGATTTAGACCCGACAAGTTTGAATACTTGTATAATATGGGTATACTAAATACATTCTGGATTTTGAGATAAAAATGATAACGTTTGACCCGTTTCGGTCAATTTACGCAAACTAGTTACGTAAACCGAACCGAACGCAAAAAGGGCGTTACGGGTAACCAAAAGAGTCATATGCAAGTTCCCTGAGATAATATGCTTTAAATATGATATAATATCAGCAAGTTATGTCCTATTATGCCCCGAATGTATTTAAACTCAATTTACGCCTCATAAGGGCATTTTGGACATTTAAAAGATTATGAAAGAGTCAATTTGGTAATCTGAGTTACAGGTCTGATTTAAACAGTAAATATACTTAATTTGCCATATTTTAACAGTAGGGTATGACCCGTAGACAAAACTTATCATTTAAAATCAAACTATGCACCGTAGGGGTATTTTAGTAATTTCACAAGGGCTAAAAACGACAAAACTGGAAATCTGAGTTCAAAATCTTATACTTACTGTTATTATATGAAAATATGCTAAATACCTCAGTAGGTATGAGTCTTATATGTTTAATATGAGTATAACGCTTACAATGCGCTAAAAACGCTAAAAATGCGACTTAGAGCCGTTTCCGGGTTTTTAAAAGAAAGCTGAGCTTTTTATATTTCCAGAATGCCCAAAATAATTTATTTAACAAATAAAATCAGTAGAAAAAGGTTTGGGGTCAAAAGAATGTATAAAACTCATTTTATGGCTTAAACGGTCAAAACCGGCATTAACCGAATCGACTTAGCGACGTATGATCCGATCAGCCAAAAATTAAATAAAAATCTTCAAAAATCCCAGAATATTATATAACATCAGTGGGTAAAAAGTTTTAAATCGAAAAGTGGCCTGAAATAGGTTATACGCTAAATGCGCCGTTTATTTAACAAAAAGATATAGTTTTACGCTATCGGCCATAACTCAAAATCTGGACCACCAACTGATCTCAAATTTTCGGTGCAAGTTTATAAATTAATAATAAAGATTTCTACTCTTTTACTTTTCCAAAAATCACGTTTTATATCAAAAAGGGCAAAATAGTCAACTTTTAAGCATAATCGGAAACACGCATATGAATCGGTTAAGCATAGACTCAAGATGTAAAAATTCCAGAAGGTTATACATAAATAAAAATGGTCAAAAATACACTCTAATACAGATCTCAAACATGCATGCACGGATCCGAATCGATAGTCTACGAAAAAGTCGTTTTATAAGACTTTCGGTTCCGATCCGAGTTTATACTAAAGATTGTCGAGTTGATTATGATAAAACACATTCTTATATTCATTATAAGTTATTTTTGATGATCAAACTGATTGCATGTCATCTACATTACCATTTATGCTATATTTCGCAAAAACGATTTCTGTTGACTTTTTAAGAACATCTTTGCCTCGACAAATAGCATGCTTAGAGTGGGAATCAGAGAATACCCTTTTCAGGGTTTGTTCCCCACATAAATACCAACTTATAAGTGGTTTCAATTTGAGAAATGACAGAGCCAATTTCGTTTAATCGAAAAGTCAAACTTTATGAACAACGGTTTGACTCTTAACTAATAATCTATGCTAGAACGGATTAGAGAGTGATATGAAGGCTTACAAAGGTCCTAATGAAGCTTAGATAACACTAGGAGGCTGCCTTGACGATCAGATTGCTCCTGGAAAAGCCTTGTGAAGTTTTGATAGTTGGGTGTTCTTGTTTACAATCACAAGTGCCTCAAAAAATGGAGAAATGAGCTGATTTATAAAGGAAATCAGATGTTGTAAGGAGTCTACAGGTGCCTATACTTGCATGTCCATCCATTGTTGCATTTAGGAGGTGATCCCAGCTGTTTCCCACAAAAAAATGGACTAAACAGCCCCTGATTCGCAAAAAGCTGCACCTGGGCTGCCAAACTTGGATTAAAAATGGCAGCTTTGGTCCCTGTCTTTGCACGCAAGGTTTCGGCTATTTATTTTGACTCGTAAACCCTCAAATCTGGTTTTTAAGTACCTTGGGACATTTACCAACATGGTAATGTCCTCGGATAACTTTGCGCTCACCCGAAAAGCCATGAAATTCGACGTTGACGCTTTTAACCCCTCAAGTACGGTTTTGGCCATAACTTTCTCATACGATAACGAAACTTCATAAAATTTTTACCACATATTCTAGTGAGTATATTTTAGCGTCACAAAGCTTCGGGT